>NC_141873.1:425124375-425275890 GCF_056163025.1 Triticum urartu | reverse complement strand
AGCTCAACATGCTTCTGAACAGTGTCGTCCAAGGTTTCCCTGCGCTCCAAGAAGGCCAGCGTCCTATCGTCCTCCTCTTGCATGTAGTAGTCCTTGTGGATGATTTGCGCGTATATGTGGGTGATTATGTCGATGGTTTCTTGCTGCGCCAGGCGCTGCACAGCGAGCGCGACCTCGAGGTGGACATTCTCCGGCACGACGGCGGGCAGTTGCAGGGCCACCAGTGCGTCGAAGAAGTTGTTACCATAGTGGCCGTTGAGGGTGGCGGGCATCGCAAAGCTTGGGCGCGTCAGCTGGAGGCTTACGTCAAACTCGTCTACAAGCTTCTTGACAATGGTGAACTTGTCGAGGAAACCGACGAGGACCTCGTCGAACAAGGAGACGAAGCTGTCGTCCAAGCGGCCCCTCGCCCTGGCGGCCTCAAGCAATACTACCTGGACACGTTCCTTGGTGCCGGTGGACGTGGTAGTACTCCTAAATCTAGATGGTGGTGCTACTAGTACTAGTAGTAGTACTACCAATGTAGTAGTAGGAGTACTAGCACTGTACTACCCGTTGGTCAAATTATTACGTGCTGCTCCTCACAGTGAAGTGACAAGACCCTGCGCCGGAGATGACACTTGAGTATAGGTGCCGTGTTTGGCATACCATAGTCAGCCTCACCTCTACAGTCACTATCATCATGGCTGTAGAGCTAGCCTGCTTACAACTAGCCCTGTTCGACATAATTTCCCGTGCGTAGATGCCCGTGCATTGCACGGAACACCAAAATTGGGGGTGGACGGCTCCGGCAGCGGCCTTCTACTCCTAGATGTATACACATGTGCTGGTGTGTGTTGTGTGCTGGGTGTGCGTGAGTGCGTCCTTCTATGCATGCCGGCGCGCAGTGGTGAATTGTGCGCGAGTGCGTCCTTCGCGCACAAGAAGTTTGTCCTCAATGCGCCCTCAATTTACTAGCGTGCGGGGTGCTACCCCGAGTGGTTTCAACTTTGTTTACTTCACCGCGTGTCAGATGGGCCTCTAGTTTACTTTTTTTCACCCACTGCCACATGGGCCAGCACACGAAGATACAGAACATGAGCTGACAAGGCAGCATGTGGATTGGTTGACCAGTCAACTAAACAATATACGAAGCTATACGCTGACACAGTGAGCGTATAATCCGTCGATATAGAGAGTTCGAGTGAGAGGGGAGGCCCGTGAGAGATAGTAGAGAGAGAGAAAGAGCTACTCCCTCCGTTCGATAATGTAGTTCCAACATTTTTTTAAGTCAAACTTTTGAAACTTTGACCAAGTTTATAAAGAAATTACTTATATATAGATATCAAAGATAAATGATAGTATGAAGTAAGTACATGTTGTGATGAATCTAATGATCGTTCCAAATGTAAATGTTTTTCTCCACATATACCTGGTCAAACGTTTCTGAGGTTTGACTTTTCAAAACATCCATATGCTTATGGACGTGACAGAGTCCCTAACAAGAGAGAGAGAGAGAGAGAGTGAGTGAGTAGGGTGCTACCCCGAGTGGTTTCAACTTTGTTTACTTCACCGCGTGTCAGATGGGCCTCTAGTTTACTTATTTTCACCCACTGCCACCTGGGCCAGCACACGAAGGCAGCATGTGGATTGGTTGACCGTTCAACTAAACAATATACGGAGCTATACGCTGACACAGTGAGCGTATAATCCGTCGGTATAGAGAGTTTGAGTGAGAGGGGAGGCCCGTGAGAGATAGCAGAGAGACAGAGATAAAGAGCTACTCCCTCCGTTTGATAATGTAGTTCCAACATTTTTTTAATTCAAACTTTTGAAACTATGACCAAGTTTATAAAGAAATTACTTATATCTACAATGTCAAAGATAAATGATAGTATGAAGTAAGTACATGTTGTGATGAATCTAATGATCATTCCAGATGTAAATATTTTTCTCCACATATACCTAGTCAAACGTTTCTGAGGTTTGACTTTTCAAAACATCCATATGCTTATGGACGTGACAGAGTCCCTAACAAGAGAGAGAGAGAGAGTGAGTGAGTGAAAAAAGTGTGTGTGCGTGTGTGAAATAGACATGGACAAGACACGATAAAAGTAGAGAAAAATCGTGTGTGTCTTATGCAAACATATCACACATGCATCTTCGACAACGGAGGCAAGGTGAGGAGATAGTGTGTGGTTGTTTGGAACCGAGAGAGCAAGACCCCTAAGCTAGCACGTGGCCAAGAGGGGTCTGACAAACAAGGGAGAGAGGTCGAGAGAGACGTACGGAGAAAATGTAGACATGGGGAGGAGAGAGTGTATGTTTGTCATAGAGAGATCCCCTGGAGATCGTGATGGGACTACATGGGTGGGAGATTGAGTGACAAGGTGTGTGCGCGATAGAAGATGCCCTGAGAGATATCGAGATAGACGTATGGATGGAAGGAGACAATACGTGTGTTCCTGTTGGCTAGTAAGAGATAATCATACTTAGGAGGGGGGGTGCTTGCGCCTATGATGGATTGAGGGATTATGGTACTTAGGGGGGTGCGTGTCACATGGAGAGAGAACAAGGGCGGAGAGTGTTGGATGGGTCTATATGTATAGCGCGAGCGAGACATGTGTATGTGTGAACCAGGGAGATATAAGGCAAGCTTGGCTTGCGTCCTAAGCATCTTTTGCCTGGCCTGGGGTTGTGGCTGGATTTCATGCACGCTTGTTTGGTTGCTACCCTGTGAAAAAAAGCCCGCCTGGCCTGGGTTCCCTTGCACTTTAATTAGCCTGGCTGAACTCCAGACACTGCAAGTAGCCTGGCCCAGGCGACCGATTTCGAATGCCTGATCATGCCTGGTCGTGTGGCCATGAGGCTAACAGCAACATGGATGGATATTAGCATTAAATAATTGATGCATGGATTGATTGATGGGACGTTGATGCTTTGCCTGGCCCAAGCATGAACCAAACGCTTCAGCACCACACAAGCCTGGCCAGGCAGAAATATTTTACATCTCGCGTCCACACCAGGCAGTACCGGCCATCAAGGCATGAGGGTCAGGTCACGAACCAAACTAACCAATAAAGTTTGAGAGAGATTGAGGAGCCCCGATAAGGCTGAGTGGTGCGTCAGATAGCTGAGAGGGGGAAAGAGATATTCCATCCTCTCGATAATGCAGTGCATGTAAAATTTTTAGAAGTCAAACTTTGGAAACTTTGATCAGGTTTACGCAAATGTTATCTATATCTACAATACCAAAGATACATCATACAAAACTACATCTCATGGTGAATCTAATGGCATATGTTTGCCGTACTAGATGTAATTCTTTTTCTCCACGTACATGGTCAAACTTTGTGATGTTTGAGTTTTCAATAAATCTATATGCTATGGACCAAGGAGAGTGCCTCAGTCGAGACAGATCAAGTGCGTGTGAAGGAGAATGAGTCAGTGTGCAAAAAGAGTATGTGTGTGAAAGAGAAAGTGACAACAAACGATAAATTAGGGAGAGAGAGTGTGTTTTTTCGTTTCTTATGCGAACATATCACGCATGCATCTCCGAGATGGAAAAGCGAGGCGAGGAGATACATGAAGATAGCCAGTGTGTGATTGTTTGCAACGGAGAGAGACACCCCTGTAGCACATGTCCAATAGAGGTGTGGCCAACAAGGAACAAAGGTCGAGAGGGACACATGGATGGCATGGACGCATGAGGAGGGGGAGAGGGTGTGTTTGTGATAGAGAGATCCCGTCGAGATCGTGAGGGGACTATATGGGTGGGAGATCGAGGGAGTGCGTGCGCGATAGAAAGATGCCCTGAGAGAAACCGAGATAGACCATGCACATGTTTGTGATGGAGACTAAGATTAGCTAGTCATATACATATAGGGGGGACTGCGTGTGCATACAATTGAGTGAGAGACCATCATACTTGGCTAGCTGGGCATGAGATTGTGTCTGTGCGCGTGAGATGGAGAGAGAACGAGGGGGAGAGAAAGAGTTTTAGATGGGCCTATCGAGTGCGACTGAGATATGCATGTGTATGTGTGACCCAGGTGGATGGAGAGTTTGAGAGAGGGGGGAAGAGCTCTGAGACGACATAGTGGTGCGTGAGAGAGTTACAGGCAAAGAGCCAAGGAATCTGTGTGCGTACGATGAGTGCACCCAAGATATCTAGCTTGGACTAGCTAGAGTATCATACATAGTGTGCGAGAGAGACCTATAGATGGTGTATATATGCATGCGAACTAGAAAGACCCCCCCCCACACACACACACAAAGAGAGAGAGAAAGAGAGAGAGAGATGGAGAGAAAGGGAGAGGGACGAACAAGGTTTTTATGTCGGATGCGTGCGACAGAATTGAAGATTGTTGGAGAGAGAGAGAGAGAAAGAGAGAGAGAGAAAGAGAGAGAGAGAGAGAGAACAGGAGTCCGGGAGAGGGGGAGGTCGCCTTTTATGCATCAAAGACTGATATAAACCATGTTTTGATATAAACTTGCATTCAAATATTTAAATTGGAGAACATGTTGTCTGCAATGCACAAATGAACGAATATATGCGTATATCAAACAAGTTCATTAATTTGACTTTCAACATGTTCATGGAGTACTATAATACTGTACAACATGCTACTCGATTGAGGTGTTCAATTTTGGATTTAGTTCACTATTTTGACCTACTTAACGAGCTATTTCATTGAATCGAGATATTTCATTTTCGGTTTGATTCGCATTTTTGAGTGGGTCAACTATTTGTCATATAGTAAATCGCTAGCAACAAGCATGTAAAAACACATTACTCCCGAGCATCATCTCTCCATCTAAAAAGAAGTGGCAAGCTAATATTTCAAATTTGATCCGAATCGACTTGGTAAGGTAGACGTGGATGCTCGTTCTCACAAAATTTGAACAAACCGTTAAACATCCTCTCTGCTCGGTGGAATTCGCCTGAGCAAATAAATGGGAGACGCAAAATTACCGTCCTATGTGGGACACGCATCAATTGGCCCGTTGTACATCGAGGGTAGGTTCGTAACTTCATCCAAGCGCGCCTTCTCCTCGGCCGAAATGACATGTGCCTAATAATTCATAAACCATGGTCGGCAAAACACGCTCTCCTCGCCCGAAATAGCTCGCGCCCACTATTTCAAAACACGCTCTCCTCGCCCGAAATCGCTCGCGCCCACTATAGTTCAAAACACGCCCTCCTCGCCCGAAATCGCTCCCGCCCAGAGAAGCAAAGTTACTCTACTATCCCCGACCCTCAGTACACAGACCCAAGACGAGAAGCCTATAGGCAAGGGTAGAACTATAACCCCCCCTCACATTTCAGACGAATGCGTCCGTAAGACATGGTTCCACTCCCCTCCCAATTTCCCCCACCTGCCCCCATTCATAACTCGTGGGCGCCAAATCACCTTCTCCCCGGGAAGCTCCCTTCTCCCGAGCCGCGAAACCTCAGCCCACCTCCATGGCGCCCCCACCGCACCAATTTCACAGCC
This sequence comes from Triticum urartu, assembly GCF_056163025.1. NCBI lineage: Eukaryota > Viridiplantae > Streptophyta > Magnoliopsida > Poales > Poaceae > Triticum > Triticum urartu. The sequence goes on along the minus strand of NC_141873.1, from coordinate 425,270,413 downwards.
GCCCTCCTCCCTAATGCCGGATACGCTGTCCATTTGCCGTCGTGCACTGGGCCGTGCGCCTCTTACTCCGTGCTGCTGGTGCTGCCTTGACGACGGCTACGTGAACCGTATCGGAGCCGATTCACCCCCGCTGTTGTTCACGGCGCCGGAGCAGCTCCAACTTTGGATCCGTCCAGAGTCCTGGCGCTGCTTCGGCGTAGCCGTCGACCGTCGCGACATCGCTCTTTCCCTGCCGCCGGTCGCCGCCGGCCTCACCGACTCGGCAGTTGGACCTGCCTACTTCACCATGCTGCCAGATAGGTCACACCCTCATCTCAAATCACTTTATTTAGGCGTCAGTTGTCTGAATTTTTATTCTAGGCCAATCGATTTGCAATGGGAAGCAGCACCCCTCGAGGCGGCGGAGCTCCTAGGCTACCGGTTGGCTGGTGTCTAACGTAAGGGTGCGGGGCCGCAAAGTTCGCCGCGGAAGCAGCGCTTAGATGGCTATCTTTTAGAGTTGCGTGGGTTGAAGGTACTGCCGCCACCGGATCTGGATGACGGGGAGTCTTTGTGGATTGGCCCGGGGGCGGCGCAACCATGGCAATGCGGTGGGGCGGGGAGCGGGGTTTTGGCCGGGGCCATAGACGGCGGAGGCAGGCTGCTCTGTCGTTGGTCGCTGGCTCTTTGGGGAAGATTCCGAACAGTGTCAACCGGGAGGCACAAAACGTCCAGCCATCCGGCGTAGATCGGACAGTACCAAAATAAAATAAAATCGTGTGACCCCAATTTAGTCTTCAGTCAACAGACGTGTGACCACTCTCGTACCTTGATATTGATCTCTTAGTGTATTTCTTCAGATCAAAGAGACATGTCGTTCTTAACATTATGCGTTATCTGCATCTTCAGACACACCATCTTCCGACTCACCGCAGCTGCTCCAACAAGGGAAGCATACACCAGAAGAGAGCTATAGTTCCCACTCAATAGTTCCCTGCATCGAATGCACGTGCCCGACATGCACAGCCACAACAACTGCAGGGCCATCCACAAGTCAGCACATGATGCTCACTCCTATGGATGGCAGCCAGATAGGTTGTACCCTCATCTTACTTGTGTGCAACATTTATGGCTTCGTTATTCATCTAAGCATGGAAAATAGATCATCACATTTCACTGTATATTCATGCTGATCTCTTACGGGTCTTGTTCAGGAGTTAACGCTGTTCCATAGTTCAGCTAAGATACTTGTTCTTTAGGTAACACTGTTCCATAGTTATCATCAATCAGCCAATGCTATCCCACATGCTGGTGATTATAGTATTATACCACTTCTAGTATTTCCTATGTTGTTCTTTAATACTTTTGTGTGCCATCTAGTTAATCTCGAGTACAAACGATACATATTCTGTAGCTTTCATCTGTGTTCTCCCTTTAGTTTATGAGACCTATTGCTGCTAGTTAACCCCAGTCCTACTATTTATGTCGTCTCCTACAGGCACTCATTACATAAATCTAACTACGAGTTGTCTTCCATGCATGTCAGATATAATTGCACACGCTGATATATCCACAAGAACCTCACGGAGCAATGTAAAGGCCAATAAACTTGATGTCAATGATACCCAATATGATGGAACATGTAAAGGCAGTTCTTCAGAAGACTTGCAGAAAGATGCTGAATCCTCTTCACCCCACAAGGTCCTTGCTCTAACTTGGCTTGTGATATGGGTACAACATGCATATAATGTCCTGGAGTGTATCTACTCTATTACAATGCCAAGTGCTTAGCATGCTGATCATGCATGTAAATATGTCATGCCTTCCTGTTTTTCAGTACCTATTCCATTCATGATAACATGTTTTCAAATTTAAGTACTGTCATTCTACTCTATTGCAATGCCATCTGCTTAATTTGGACATCATGCTTCTGAATATCTTATGCATTGTTATTCATCAGTATGTACTTCATCTGTCTACCATACCATGTTTTTTACATTGAAGTGTTGTTCTGGTGCTCTGTTGCAATGCCATCTTATTTTCCCAATCATACATGTGTATGTTGCCTTAGTTATTTCTGTATGTATTCCCCTAGCATACAGTTTCACATTCAACTAGTGTTTTTTTGCTGTGTTGTCCTGTCGTATCCCTAGCTCTTACACCATACTCCCTCCGTCCGGATTACATGTTGCCGAAATGGATAAAAAGGGATGTATCTAGAACTGAAATACGCCTAGACCCATCCATTTTTTCTGGATGGAGGGAATACATGTCAATATGTCATGCCTTTCTATTCTTCAGTACCTATTCCATCTCTCTGCTGCCGTATGTTTTATAATTAAAGCACCATTCTTCTATACAAGGCATGGAAGGGGAAGACGACTATGTTAGAATCTGAAGGGTTACAAACAAGGCCTTTGCAAAAGATCCAAACGCCACGAGATAATAAACCTACTCCAGTTTTTAAAGATACTGCTCCAGTACAGAGAAACCCAACTCCTACTGATAATAAGCAGATTCCAATGGCCAAAGAACTAGTCCGCTCCAGTCCAGCAAAAATATGTCAACTCAACTCTAAGAAGCATGTGCGTATCCTTGCATCATGAAATTTTATAGCATGCTGATCATATTTTCTACATGTTTATTACCCATCTCTCTTTTAGAAAATAAGCTTAATAGATAGAAGAATTTCTGCACTGGTATCGTCTGTGAGGAAAGATTCTTGCAGGAATTCTCTATACTTCAATGCAGATGTAAGCAAGGTTGTTAGAATCGTGATTCTGTTATACGATTCTACGACTTTACGATCCAACCTTATACATCTGATTCTAGGATTTTAGTTCATAAAATCTATGTTTCTATGATCCTGGTAGTGAAGATTCTACGATTTACGATTCTACCATCAGAGCTCCGATCCGATTAAAAATCGTGATTCTGACAACCTTGGATGTAAGTACCTGTTGTATATCACTATATTTTTACATCAGCATGTATTTTGTTAATCGGCGTGAATCCAACCTTTATCTGATCTAAATTTAGTTGTAGCAAAATGTATGATTAAAGGCCACAATGTTGATTTTTGTAAGGAAAACTGCCTGGTAGTTTTGCATCCTGAGCGGCATGAGTGTACTATCTCATATTAGTGGGTTTGATTACTTTGGTTCTGCAGTGGGTTTTCAGTGTTTTTTTACTGTGTTGTCCTGTCATATCCCTAGCTCTTACGTCATACTCCCTCCGCCCGGATTACATGTCGCAGAAATGGATCAAACTTGTTGTATCTAGAACTGAAATACGCCTAGACCCATCCATTTATTTCCAGATGGAGGGAATACATGTCAATATGTCATGCCTTTCTATTCTTCAGTACCTATTCCATCTCTGCTATAGCATGTTTTATAATTGAAGCACCATTCTTCTATATAAGGCATGCAAGGGGAAGACGGCTATGTTAGAATCTGAAGGGTTACAAACCAGGTCTTTGCAAAAGATCCAAACGCCAGGAGATAATAAACCAACTCCATTTTTCATAGATACTGCTCTAGCACAGAGAAACCCAACTCCCACTGATAATAAGCAGATTCCAGTGGCCAAAGAACTAGTCCACTCCAGTCCAGCAAAAGAATGTCAACTCCATTCTAAGAAGCGTGTGCGTATCCTCGCATCATGAAATTTTATAGCATTCTAATCATATTTTCTACATGTTTCTTACCCGTCTCTCTTTTAGAAAATAAGGTTAAACGATACAAGATTTCCTCCATTGGGATCGTATTCGAGGAAAATATCTTGCGGGAATTCTCTGTGCTCCAGTGCTGATGTAAGTACCTATTGTATATCGCTATAATTTTACATCAGCATGTATTTTGTTAATCGGCCTGAATCTAACCTTTATATGATCTAAAATTAGTTGTAGCAAAATGTTAAAGGCGCCAATGTTGATTTTTGTAAGGAAAACTGCCTGGTAGTTTTGCGTACTGAGCTGCATGAATGTGCTATCTCATATCACGCACATTACTGAATTGTAGTGCTTCTCTGGTTGCCCATTCATTCATTGTGTCAATGTTGCTTTCGTATTACCTTACCTGGCTGATGATAGCTGTGCCATATTGTGTTAATTTGGTGTAGGCTAGTTGCCTAAACGTTCATTGTGTCAATGTTTCTTTCCTATTATCTGACTTGGCCAATGATAGCAATGATAGTGTGTTAATTTTGTGCAGGCTGCTGAAGATAATAAGACAAACTCTGAAAACAGCAAGGCAACCCCATTGTTTCTTTCCAGTAAATCTAGGCCAGGTAATATGGCAATAACTCATGATTAATCTATTTGGTTCCCGTCCTAATTTATGTTATGATGCAGTGCTCAAGACACTCTCCACTATCAATAATACAAGCCTGCCAAATTCTCCATCTAAATCTGTTCAGTATCCTCTGTCTCGAATGTGACGGAATAAATGTATGTTTGTGAACCAATTAATGGCTGAAGCAATGATGGAAATGGTGGATGAATCAGAGGTGCAGAGTCGTGCGACACAACAACTGATCAATGTTTTCAGAGGCAGTGTGGCAAAGCAGCAAGAACTTGCCCACGTGCTTATGGGCATCATCTGTGCTGAGGTTGCAGATTGTGACATTGTAGATGGTTAGGTTCTGCTCATTTATTTGCACTGGCATCAATGTTTGATTGCCTAGTGGATGTAATTTCCTGTAATATATTCTGGATGTGCAACGTTATTCCCTGTATGTCGTACCTTTGCTCGTCGTAATGGGCTCAAATTATCTAATTTGGCCTAAAGACATGAACGAACTTTAGTGGGCCCATTAAGTTAATGGGTCGTTAATAGGTCGAAAGTTAATGGTCGGCCCTCTTACCTCCCGGGTCGTTAACAGGCCGACATCGAAGCGGGCAACAGGTGGCCCCAATTTATTTCACGGGCCGTTAACAGGCCGATACTAAGTTTGGGCTACATATGGCCCAACTATACGTTAGGCCTTTAGCAGGCCGAAAGAGACAGCAGGCTTGTATTGGACCATGAAGAGCATGGGCCGCTAAGAGGCCGAAAGTCAGGTCGTATTGTAAATGGCCCAACTGTGTTGTGGGCCTTTAGCGGGCCGAAAGAGAAACCGGGCTGGTATTGGACCATGAAGGGCATGGGCCGTTAAGAGGCCAAAACTAAGGTCTGACTACAAATGGCCCAACTCATTTATGGTCCGTTAACAGGCCGAAAGGCACACAGGGCCGGGAATTGGCCCAACACTTAAATGGGTGGCTAAAAGGCCAAAACTCAGGTCCGACTACAATTGGCCCAACTGATTTATGGGTCATCAACAGGCTGAAAGTGACACCAGGCCAGAAATTGGCCCAACACTTAAATGGTCCGCTAAAAGGCCGAAACTCAGGTCCAACTACAAATGGCCCATCAGATTTATGGGCCGTCAATAGGCTGAAAGACACACCGGGCCGGAAATTAGCCCAACATTTAAATGGGTCGCTAAAAGGCCGAAAGATGTACATCCTAAAAATTAGCCCATCCATTAAATGGGTCATTAACAGGCCGAAATCTCATCGGGCCGATATTGAGCCCAAATATATAGTGGGATGTTAATGGGCTCGAACTGACGATGGGCTGCAATGGTGTCAAATCTTTAATGGGCCGAATTGGCAAATCTCATATGGGCCGTGAGCTTAAATGTACCTGACACAAGTAGGCCTTATATGGGCCGGCCTGCTAATTTTTACTGGGATGACCTTTTTCACCGGAATGGGCCACTGTTGGGCCATTCCACGTGTCGACCTATCATAGGCGCCTCCTGTCCAATGAGTGGATGACATCTATCCCAACGATGAGCCGACACGTGTTTCCTCTAGCCAATGATGATTTTACACGTGGAAAATCCCCATTGGTCGGGGCTGTTAACGGGTTATCGAATCCAAAACCCGACCCGATAGCTTAACGGCGTTCCGTTACGGTGGATGCCACGTGTCGGTCATCCTTGACGAAAGCACTTCTGTGACGCGCGATTTATCGTCATGGAAGTGGACACTTCCGTGATGATAATTTTGGTAATGTCATGGAACACTTCTACGACAGCACAGGTATGACTATCTTGATTCTGTCATAAATTTGTCATGGATGTACATGCATGACAAAAAAAGTGACCTACTGTGACAAACACGTATCATCATGGAAGTGTATTTTTTGTAGTGGTAACTGTTTGATCGACCCAGTCCATTCATCAAAGCCTAGGTGTTTAAGCATGTAGAGTATGGCATTCTAATCCAATTTTTCAAATGCTTTTTCAAAATCAATTTTGAAGATGATGATCTTCTTCTTGGATTAGTGGCACATATGGATATACTAAAAAGCACACGCAAGGTGGTCTTGAATGGTCTTTGTTTTAATAAAACCGTACTAGTTTACACTGACCATAAGAATAATGACCTTTTGTACTCCGTTTGTTAAAATTTTGGTGAGTACTTTGATTCACATGCTCATCAGGGAGATGGGCTCGAAGTCATTGGGGGTCTTAGGATTTTCCTTATTAGAAATTAGAGTTATGTATGCTGAGTTGACTGGGGATAAGTCTACTTTTTCATCATGGAAGTCTTAGATTAGCTTATAGAAGCTTTCTTTGCTAGTATGATGGCATTTCCTCAACAATAGTCCATTAAAGCCATCGGGGCCTGGTGATTTATCATTTGGCATGGACTTAATCACCTCATCAACCTCCTCCTTGGTGAAGGGCTTCTCCAGATGTTGTAGATGTTCATGGTTGGCCAATTCATCAATGTTTAAGTTTTTTATAGTAGTTTCTCTTGTACAAATTCTGTCTTTGAAGGATTGCCATGAAATATCAGTTTTCTGTTCATGACCATGGACAATATTATTGTCAGAATTCAGTAAGAAGGATATATAATTATTTCTGAATACTTGAGTAGAAATGGTATGGAATTTTTTGTATTTTCACCAACTAATTTGGCCCATTTGATATTTGCTCTGATTTTCTAATATTTTCTCTCAGCTTCAAGGAGCTTATTGGTATGATCAATAAGTATCTTCCTGAAGTTCTTTTTGGGCCTGGATAGTGGTCTTTGATCTTCTGCCCATCAAGTAACTTGACATAGAAACAACATGTCTCCATGGTCAGGTTCAGCTGTCATAGCTTTTTACTCCAATTTTTCAATCCTTTTTTTATTGACTTAAATTTGGAGACAATGTTTTTTGCTGAGTCACCAAAGTGAGCACTGTTCAACCAATGGTTTTCTACTATTTCAATAAAGCCCTTGAATTCAATCCAGAATTCCTCAAGTATGAAGATATGATATTTAGGGATATGGCTATCAATTTGTACCTTAATAGGGACATGATCAGATGAAATCTTAGCAAGAGGAATTGCTAGAGCATTCAAAAATTTGCTAGTCCAATTAGAGCTTGTGAAGGTCCTGTCTAGTTTCTCAAATAGAGACTGGTCCTGCTTGTTGCTCCAGGTGTATTTTCTACCTTTGAGAGGGATCTCCATAAGGTCTTGACTAATGATAATGTTGTTGAATATCATCATACTATTTGGATTTCCACCGTACCTGATTTATTTCTATCTTTTGGGCTTCTAATGAAGTTGAAATCTCCCACTATCATCAAGTGCTCCAATGTACTTGAGTCAAAAATTTCTGACGAAGTTCATTACATAGAGCAAAAGACAATGGCCTTTGATAAAGGTTCTGCTAAACATATAGCAGGGCAGGTCCCATTTGCAGAAATTTTGAGTATTCGCTGGAACTGTCATACTGAAGTGCAGTGGATGACACTTCATGAAGTTCCATCTTGTAAGACCCAGTACCAATAGTCTACAATGTGTCAATGGGGAGCACCGGAGGGTTGGTGCCTTCTTATCCACAACAAAGGCATCAAATTTGGGGCCCAAATACAAAGCAACTTCATTTTTCTTCTTATTGATAGTTTTTGCTTCAGACTGTGGAGCTTGCATCTTCTCCTTGCCCTTTTCTTTAGCAGCCACTACAGATTGTTTATCTTTAAACCCCATGTTGATCTGAGCAATCCTCCCACTTCTCCTATAGAGAGACTCATCCACAAGGACCTATTTCTTCCTCTTGTTGGGTCCATTCACAAGCTTGCTAGTTTCAGCAAAATATTCCTTGGTAATCTCAACAATGCTAGCAGAGCTCTCAAATGTAGGTTGTTGCTCCTGGATAGTACTGATCTAAAGATAACACCTTTTGCTAGTCCCATTAGTACCCTCCACATCAAAAAGGTTAAATTTGGCATTTACAATCTTGGCTCCTCCAAGTTTGGGAATGATATCATGGGCATTGGAGACCAGATTGTCAATGTGGCCTTTCGGTGCAGCAATACTACCAGACATGTCATCATCTCCATAGATATTTGGGTAGTATTCAGAGCTACCAACAGCAGTATTGGTCTCATAATTCATAGCAGTGTTGCTTGGGACAAATACTGGGCTGTTGGCCATGGTAGGAGCAAAGTTGTCCAGCACAGGGGACTGTGTAACAGGTATGAAGTCATCATTTTCTTGGGCAATATCATCTTGTATAGCTGCATTAGGATGGTTCTAACCTACAACCACTATAGGAATCAGCAGATTTTCCGTCTGCCATGGCAGACGACAAATGACCAAAGCGGATGGCAAAGGTCTTTGTCGTCTGCCGCTAACAAAATACTTTTCCAGCACTGACAGTTATGCTAAAGAGCCTCTTTGCCATCTGTTTTAGCACAGTGGACAACAAAGACCTTTGCCGTCAGCTTTCCTACCCAAGCAGACGACACAGAAAGTGGACGGAAAAGAATAGACGTTAGCCACGTTAGGTGGCAAACGGGAGACTTTGCCATCTGCCAGCTGATGCCAAACGTGTCCTCACTTTTGTCGTATGCTTCTTTACGTTAGTAGACCCGTGGTTGACGTCAGTCCTCCCTGCTCTTTGCCATGTGTCGCTCTTTTACTTTGTCGGCTGCCGCACTTCTTTTTGCCGTCTGCCACAGACGGCAAACCACACCATCCTTCGCCGTCCGCACACACAGAAAAGTGACCAATTGGGTCAGCCCCAGTGCTCCCAGGTTGCACAGGTTGCTGCCATGTGGCCACTTTGCCATCTGTGGCAGACGGTAAAGACCCCTTTGTCGTCCGTGGCAAACGGCAAAGTGCCTATATTACCCCATTTCATTCTGTTTTGTGCTATATCCAAGCATTTTCATAGCAAAATATATGATATATATATATATATTTCACAGGGCAAGTTTCATAGCAAATATATGAGATATCCAACACATAAGTTTCATCCATACATACATAGTTCCATCCATACATACATAGTTTCATCCATATTACAATAGTTTCATCCATATACCAACTTCCACATTGTTTCATCAATACAAATTCAAAACAGAAAGTAAAAAACAAGCACTCCATCAATGCAAGATTCCGTGAAGTGAATGAAATCTGCAAAATGGGAAATAAGGAAGTTAGAAGAAGAAGAAGACTAGAAGAAGAAGAAGAAGAAAAAGAAGTATATGACATTTATGAGGTTACCAAGGTTATGATGCCATTTTTATCGAAGTAAGCTAAGTATATGACATTTATGAGCTTAGCAAGGTTATCATGCCATTTTTCACATAAGTGAGGTAATTATGCCATTTTTGAGTTAACTAAGCATATTATGTCATTTTGGAGGAAACAAAGCTAAGTATAGGTCATTTTAGAGCTAACTTGGGTAAAATAGGTGATTTTGGAGCTAAGTAAGCTTATTATGTCATTTTGGATGAAAATAAGCGGAGTATATGATATGTACGAGCTTATGAAGGTTACTATGCCATTTTTAACCTAAGTAAGGTAATTATGCCATTTTTGACATAAGTAAGCTAAGTATTGGTCATTATTGAGCTAACCTAGGTAACTAAGCATATTTGAGCTAACTTAGCATATTTGAGCTAACTTAGATCATTTTGGAGCCAACTTAGGTAAAATGGATCATTTTGGAGCTAAGTAAGCTTATTATGTCATTTAGGAGGAAATAAGTTAAGCATATGACATTTATGAGGTTAGCATGGTCATTATGCCATTTTTTACCTAAGTAAACTAATTATGCCATTTTTGACATAAGTAAGCTAAGTATATGTCATTATTGAGCTAACCTAGGTAATAAAGCATATTAGAGCTAACTTAGGTCATTTTGGAGGAAACAAAGCTAAGTATAGGTCATTTTAGAGCTAACTTAAGTAAAATGAATCATTTTTGAGCTAAGTAAGCTCCTTATGTCATTTTGGAGGAAAATAAGCTAAGTATATGATATTTATGAGGTTACAAAGGTTATTATGCCATTTTTTTACCGAAGTAAGCTATTTATGCCATTTTTGACATAATAAGCTAAGTATATGCCATTATTGAGCTAACCTAGGTAACTAAGCATATTAGAGCTAACTTAGCATATTAGAGCTAACTTAGGTCATTATGGTAAGCATATCAGAGGAAATAAAGCTAAGTATATGTCATTACTGGAGGAAATTTCGCCACAACAATGATTTCTCTTACAGAGCTGAAGATCAGACCTCTAGGGTTCCTCCCAAGTAGGACAGAGAGCCTTTGAGATTGTCTGGATAGGGAACGTATGTCGATGGAGAATTTTCCCAGCCAATGACCACTTCGTTGGTTCACCCTCATCGACGTCATCTATCACCAGTGTAGCTTCCTCTTCCTTCAGACCTAACTTGCCCATCGCCTCCTCCAGCCGTGCCCTCACTGTGCGTGGCAAGAGAGCGTCTTCCTTCCCATTGCTAGCGACGAATGGATCCATCCCAACACCACCCCCGTATGCGCCCCACCAATCAAGATCAGTCGTGCGTTGTCGGTGTCAAAACCGGTGGATCTCGGGTAGGGTGTCCCGAACTGTGCATCTAGGATCGATGGTAACAGGAGACGGGGGACACAATGTTTTACCCAGGTTCGGGCCCTCTCTATGGAGGTAAAACCCTATGTCTTGCTTGATTGATATTGATGAATATGAGTGTTACAAGAGTGGATCTACCACGAGATCGTAATGGCTAAACCCTAGAAGTCTAGCCTATGTGGGTATGGTAATGAATATATGTGTTGTCCTTTCCGGACTTTCCCCTTTGGTTTATATAGACACCGAGGGGATCTAAGGTTTACATGGAGTCGCTTACATAAGAAGGAATCTTCGGTCGCCAAGCTTGCCTTCCACGCCAAGTAGAGTCCAATCCGGACACGGTGTAGTCTTCGGACTTCATGTCTTCATAGCCCATCAGTCCGGCCCATAGATAACAGGCCGGACGCCCGACGACCCCTTAGTCCAAGACTCCCTCAGTAGCCCCTGAACCTGGCTTCAATGACGAGGAGTCCGACGCGCAGATTCGTCTTTGGCATTGCAAGGCGGGTTCCCTTCCTTCCGAACTTCAAGATAGACTTCGGATGCGATGACTGTATCCGGACCTATCACACATGCCATACATAACCGCAAAGAGAACATATATTATTACACGAGTCTAATCCGCTGACAGCTTTTACAATATGACATCGCGTTTGTCCGGCCGTAATTTCGAACCGTTTTTCGTCTGCCGCTCCACGTTGCGAGACATGGTTGTCATTGGCACGTCTTGTCAAAGCAGAGATCGTGCCCCCCTTATTACGGGATTCTCATCAATATGGGCGTGGGTAACCCAACCGTGTCGTTTTGCACGACTCTCGGGAATACGCGAGTTCAAGGCGAGCGGGGAGGCGCTTGATATTCGCGGTCTTTATAAGGGGATAAGGACACTCTTCCTTCACCCACACCCTTCTTCATCTCTAGTCCTTCCGTGCTTGAGCTCTAGCGCCCAAGCTTTTGGCTTTTCCTTGTACGAGAAGACACTCCAATCATGTCCGGATCCGGAGCTGGAGGCAAGTGGATGGCCTCCTCCGTTAAGGAGAAGAACATCACAGAGCTCCGGGAGGCAGGCTATCTAGCCAATGAGATTGCTCACCGACTCCCGGAAAGAGGGAAGATCGTCCCTACCCCCGATCCCCACAAGGGGGTTGTGTTTCTCACACACTTTGTCCATGGGCTGGGATTCCCTCTTCATCCATTTGTTTGTGGATTGATGTTTTACTATGGGTTGGACATCCACGATCTGGCCCCCAACTTTATCCTCAATATCTTCGCATTCATAGTTGTGTGTGAAGCCTTTCTCCGCATCCCACCTCACTTTGGCTTATGGCTGAAGACGTTTAATGTAAAGCCAAAGGTGGTCCACGGCCAACAGGCCGAGTGCGGAGGTGCCATGGTGGGCAGGATGCCCAATACCACCTGGCTCGAAGGCTCCTTCGAAGAGACGCTGAAGGGATGGCAATCGGGGTGGTTCTATATCACCGAGCCGCGTGACGCCAACTGGGCGGCGGCTCCCAACTTCCGATCCGGAGTCCCGATGCGGCTTACCTCCTGGCAGGAGAAGAGCCTGGCCTGGGGATCTCTAGAAGAGATCACGGGGCTCCAAACGTGCCTCCAGAATATGATAACCCGGAAGATCAAGCTCGTTGATGTGATCCAGGTCATGCTTGTACGACCGGGGCCTTCCATGCTAGCGCCGGACCTGTTATTTGTGGGAGTTCAATCCGGCCGAGCACCAGACACTACTAAGGCTCTTCGGCACGACACACGAAGATATCTGGAAGGTGCTCTTCAAGGGCAGCGAGACGCCGCCTCCCTTGATCAAAGATCGTGGGCTCAACTTTAAGCGTCAGGCCAATTCGGTAAGTCGTCAAGGTGTAGTCTTTAAGGACACACTTCGAGGAAGGATACTAAGCCTGCTTGTCAATTTCTTTTTCAGGCCTGGGTCGATCTAGGGGGACGGATTAATAATCCGGCTTCGCTGCCCGAAGATGAAGAAACCCCACTTCTTACCAAGATGCAATTTCCGGCGCCTTACGACGTGCCGGAGAAGAAGGTCAAAACCACGGTCAAGGGGACCAGGCGTGGGCTTCGACCAAGGAGAACCTTGGTCATCTCGTCTGACGAGGAGACGGACCCCTCAGTCACCAACGATGATGAGGAGGAGGGAGGCAACTCCCCTCCTGTGAGAGGAAGGGGGAAAAGGGAGGCCTCTACGAGTTTGGAGGCGGAGGCGCCCAAGAGGGGGAGAAGCTCCTTCGCAGATAACTCCACATGGGATGTTGACAGCAGTCCGGAGCGACCTCGTCGGACCAAACCTCGGGCCGCCTCGTGAGTACCAGAATCAAAAACATCCCACCTTCTCGGTTTGTAACATTGACGCATATTAAACCATGTCGTTGCAGTCCGGCATGCGACGGCTCCCCGCGATCCTCAACAGAGGATTCGCTGGAATCAAAGGAGATGGCTAGCATGTCTCCGCCACCTGTTCATTCCATCTCAGCCCAGGGTGACGATGAGGTGGCATCCAAAAAGACTTTCCCAGGCCGGGGGGAAATTCCGGAGACCATCGGGGTGACGCCCCAGGATGACTCCTTGGCCGCCGGACATACGGGGAAAAAAGTCCCCACAGGGACCAGTGACGGGGCCCGAGTTCCCTTCGGGCCTCAGTCGGATACCACTTCGGAGATCTACATGGCTCTGGGGTCCAGCGAACGGCATTCCCCCCAAGGAGGGAATGTGCCTATTCCACCGGTGACCTCTGTCCAACCAGAGGCACCGGATAATCTGCTGGAGGCGCTACAAGGCGCCTCTATCATGGATGAGCATCATGTTCTTATCGACACTGTAATAGAGAAGGTTCGGTTTGTCAAAAGCGGACTGTCCGAAGCCTGCACCAGCCTTCTAACGGGCTTTGAGGTGAGTAATGTGATTGTAGGAAAAATATCGCCGTATAGACAGTAGCCCCTGATGCTCTGTTTGGTGTTCGGGAGGAAAAGCCAAACAAAGGATCGAGAATAAATATTGCAGGAGTCTAACATGAGTTGTCTATGTAAATAAGCAGGTATCGCTACAGACTGCCACTGCTCATGCTGCGGAAGTTTCCGGATTGAAGTAGAAACTGGAGCGGGCCGAGGAGGAGCTCGGCCTTGTGAAGAAGCAGCTGGACGATAGCCAAGGTATGGAGTAACCTATGGGTATATTTCAAAAAATGAGCAGTCCAGTCGGACTAAAGTGTCATAAACTTTATTAGTGGCCACAACCGAGGTGGTGGCACTTAAGAAGGCGTTATCTGAGGCTGAGGACAAAGCAGCCACGGAACGCACCGTGCACAAGAAGCACGAGGCCCAGGTTGCCGAGGCACAGCAATAGCTCTAGGGAGTTATCGACAGATTTGAGTCCTTGGAGCGCGATTGTAAGGTGCAGGAGTCCGAACTGGCGAAGGCCCGCCGGAGCGCACAGGATGCACGAGCCGAAGCCCAAGACGCTCTCCAGGAGATTCAGGTGGCTAAGAAGATAAGAAGATTAAGGCGGGTAAATATTTTGCCCTGCATAGCAAGTGTGTGTAAGAAATGTTCCTTGTACTTATCTGAATTCGGGTTTCCCAGGGGTGTTTACGGATCTTCTGCGCAGTATATCGGATGCTGCTAAGTATTACAGAGCCGAAGAAGGAATGTCTACGGAGAAGCTATTCTGGTCCTAGTATCTTGGACCCGAACATCTGTTGCCCTTCATTGACCAGCTGAAGCAGTTGGTTGAGCTGCACAAGTCGGCAGAGCTAGCCATGAAGGACCTGATAGTCTCGCTATGGCCTGTCGAGCCTGTACCGAGCAGCTATTTCGGACTTGTAAAACAGCTTGTTAACGCATGTCCGTGGCTTGAAACTGTGAAGCGGTCGGTCTGCATCGAAGGTGTGTGTATGGCCTTTGCCCGCGTCAAGACGCATTGGGCAAAGCTGGATGCCAAGAAGCTGATGACCGAGGGACTGCCGGAGGGCAAGGAGCATCGTCGAACCGAGCTCTATTTTGACGGCGTCTTGGAGGGGTCCCGCCTTGTGGCGGAACAATGTTTGAAGGATATCGTTTTCCCATGAGAACATTTGTATTATACTATCCTGTAATATGGAGCAGTGATGTTATGTATTATAATGCTTATGATTTACTTTTTACCTCTTGTGCGGCCATTTATGAAATCTGAGGGTTGACCAGTCGTCGGCTTCTGCCCCCACGTAGATAGTACGGGGGTGTTCAGGATAAATCTAAACACTCTTTACTCCACATTCTGGTCCTTAAAGGAGGTGTTTAGCACGACGAACAAGGCAATCAGACTATGCAGCCTTTACCGCCCTCACTTAGCCATAGGAGTTTGACAAAAAGGTTTGGCGAAGCCCCTGGTATTCGGAAGGCCGAACTAGGGGCGCTATACACGCCTAGTCGGAGGGACCGATTCTTCCCGTGAAGCGGAAAAAATCTCTAACTATTTGGAACCTCTCGAACAGCTGACCAGCTCTCGCCGCATCATGACAATCAGTTTTCGGCTTTCTCTATTGAGGTGCTCGTCCGGAAGAACCGGCACACAATCGCAGTAGTTCTCCCTTTACTACCCTAGCCGATATAGCGGAACGTAAGGTAGTAAGCACAAGAGCCAGGCAACCCAACTATTGACCAAAGACATGATTCGGAGCCGATGCATATAATGCTATAAGTTCGGGGTGCCAAACTATACTATAGAAGTGTTCGGACTTTTTATCACCGTAGTGTTGGGTGTGATGAAGCCCCTGGCGCAGTAATACGTACCATGGTGTACGTGTGCAATAAGTAATATGTACAAAGGTGAGAAAACAAGAAAATTAGGTAATAAGCTGACGCCACCATTCATTCACCATTGTGATGTAATTTGTACGTCGAGGAATACTTTGTGAAAATAACGCAATAAGCAAGTAAAGCTATTTATCATGCCGTAACCAGGGGCGGGCTGCGTGAGGGTATGTAAAACAAGTATGGCGATTGTTAATAGAGATTGTATGCTAGAGCTCCTTGCCTCCTTGGTGTGTTCTGCAAACGAGTCGTCTGCATAGGCCTCGAAAAGAGAGAGAAAAAAGCCGTAATAAAAAGCAAAAGTAAAGGCGTGTGAATCCCGGTGTCGGTCGAGTCGTATAGTGGATTGCGGACGAGTTATGCCTCCGTCGATTCCCATGGTGTTTTGAGTGCGTAGTTTATGTACACGCGGTATTAGTGCCATTACCTCATCAGGGCTGGGACGGAGGTCATATTGCTAACTCGGCTCTTGTCGAGCCAAGCTGTCCTGCTGCAGTGTGGTCCGGACCCTCTCGATGATGTCCAGGGGCTCGGCAGCCGAATTATAATGCTGCTTGAGAAGGCTGCCTTCGTCCTCTGCTGCTAGGGCGGCAGTGTGTTCCTCTGTGCGAAGGGAGGGTTCCGTGTTTCCATTTACTATAATGATGCCACATGGGCCGGGCATCTTTAGCTTGAGATAAGTGTAATGTGGTACCACATTGAATCTAGCGAATGCGGTTCGTCCGAGTAGGGCATGATAGCCGCTGCGAAATGGGATGATATCGAAGATTAGTTCTTCGCTTCGGAAGTTATCCGGGGAACCGAAGACCACCTCCAGCGTGATCGAGCCCGTACAACGGGCCTCTACGCCTGGTATGACTCCTTTAAAGGTAGTTGTCGTGGGTTTGATTCGTGAGGGATTAATGCCCATCTTGCATATTGTATCCTGATAGAGCAGGTTGAGGCTGCTACCACCGTCCATTAGGACTCGTGTCATGTGAAATCCGTCGATGATTAGGTCGAGTACCAATGCAGTCGAACCGCCATGACGGATGCTAGTTGGATGATCAGGACGATCAAAGGTGATCGGGACTGATGACCATGGGTTAAATTTGGGAGCGACTGGCTCTACCGCATAAACGTCCCTAAGTGCGCGCTTGTGCTCCCTTTTGAGGATGTGTGTGGCGTATATCATGTTCACCGTTTTGACTTGAGGTGGGAATTTCTTCTGCCGCCCAGTGTTCAGTTGCCGGGGCTCCTCGTCTTCGTCCTCGCTCTGCGATTCCCATTCCTTGTTTATGCTAATTACCTTGCTAGCTTGCTTAAAGACCCAGCAATCTCTGTTAGTATGGTTGGCCGGTTTGTCTGGGGTGCCATTTATCTAGCACGGAGGGTCAAGTATGCGGTCCAAGCTAGATGGTCCTCCGCCATTCCTTTTATAGGGCTTCTTTCGCTGGCCGGACTTGGAGCCACTGAATCCGGCGTGAATGGTAGTGTCATCAGTGTTATTGCCATTCCTTCAGCGTTTGTGTCTGTTGTGCCGGAGCTTGCTGGTGCTGCATTTGGCCTTGGAGGGGCCTGCTTCGTTGGTTGTGTTTGTACTGCGAGCCAGCCAACTGTCCTCTCCCACGCAAAAGCGGGCCATGAGTGTCGGGAGGGCTGCCATGGACCTCGGCTTTTCTTGGCCGAGGTGGCGGGTGAGCCATTCGTCACGGATGCTATGCTTAAAGGCCGCTAGGGCTTCGGCATCCGGACAGTCAATGATCTGGTTCTTTTTGGTTAGGAACCTAGTCCAAAATTTTCTGGCTGATTCTCCAGGTTGTTGAACTATATGGCTTAAGTCATCGGCATCGGGTGGCCGGACATATGTACCTTGGAAGTTGTCAAGGAAGGCTTCTTCTAAGTCCTCCCAGCTGCCGATGGAGTTCTCAGGCAGGCTATTTAGCCAGTGTCGAGCTAGTCCTTTGAGCTTTAATGGGAGGTATTTGATGGCATGGAGGTCATCTCCTTGGGCCATGTGTATGTGGAGAATAAAATCTTCGATCCACACTGCGGGGTCGGTTGTTCCGTCGTATGATTCAATATTGACAGGCTTGAACCCCTTGGGGAATTCATGGTCCAGCACCTCATTTGTGAAACAGAGGGGGTGTGCGGCACCTCTATAGCGGACCGCGTCACGGCGTCTCCGACGACGTTCGTCTGTGGTTATCAACATGGGTGTGATTAAGTTTGTCACATCGGAATAGGTAGCCATCGTCCCGAGTATGGAAATGTCCTCGTGATCCGTATATTGATTTGTTGTGTCCTGCTCTATTATCAAATTCCTGCCAAAGATCGTATGTACAGTCCCGAGCTGGTCTATCCCTGTTTTTGCGAGGCGGTGGGGCGGACTGCTGTTCGGCCTGAATTGCCGCTTTATACCGACCGCAGGGTGGCCGTTCAGCCGCCCTGTCCCGACCACGTGGTGGTCGGTCCGCACTACGCGAGGGAGATATGTGCTCCGGCGCCTCCTCATCGAATTGAGGTAGCAGTCTGCGCTTCGGGTAGCTCTTGACTGGGTGGTGGAGGCCGTATTGCTCGGCTGTCGAGACATCAGTCCATCTGTCGATGAGCAGGTTTTGTTCAGCTTGAAGCTGCCGTTGTTTCTTTTTCAGGCTCCTTGCAGTGGCTATGAGTTGAAGCTTGAAGCGCTCCTGCTCGAGAGGATCCGTAGGCACGATGAAGTCTTCGTTGCCAAGGCTTGTCTCCTCCTCGGAGGGTGGACGGTAACTATCATCCTCCGGGTCATCTTCTATGGCATGTTTGTCAGTGTTGTCTCGCCTGTTGTTGTGTTCCTATTCGGATGTAGCCCCGGCGGGGTCTTCACTGTTTTCGGTGTCGCCCGGAGTACTATTTTCTCCGGTGCCAGTGTTGCCGTTCTTTGAGCGACAGGGCTTAGGGCGGCGTTTGGGCCGCTAGCACTTGGACTGTGTCTCGGAGGTTGTGTTCACATCCGGCTCTTCTTTGTCGTCGCTAGATCCTTTAGGAGTATCAACCATGTACATGTCGTACGAAGAGGTAGCCGTCCAACGTCTAGTGAATGGCGGGTCTTGCCCTTGCTCCTTGTCGGCATCGTCGTCCATGTCGTCGATGTCTTCGGAGCCATAGTCAAGCACGTCGGTTAAGTCGTCGACCGTGGCTATGAAGCGGGTGGTGGGTGGGAAGAAAAATTCCTCATCATCCGTCTCTAGCTCGAACCGGACATAGTTCGGCTGGGAGTCCTTCTCCAAGGACAGATTCTTTAAAGATTTTAGCACATCACCCAAAGGCGAGTGCTGGAAAACGTCAGCGGCACTGAACTCGAAGATCGATAACCGATCTAGCTCGGTGTCTGCGGGCGTACACAGTCCAAAACTTATAGCCGGAGACGATTCCGAAGTTCCGTTAAAGCGAATATTGCAGGGCGTCAAGTCCATGTGCGGCTCCAACACCGCGGACTCTGAGGCCTCGGATGGCTTGATCTGCTTCGGCTCTAAGGTCGTTGCAACCGTAGGAACCATCTCGTGGGTGTGCTCCGATGAAAGATTTAAGTCACATTCATCGGGATGAGGGGGAGCGATCGCCACGGGCTCTGATCCCTCGAAGATCAAGTCTCCACGGATGTCCGTGGCATAGTTCACGCTTCCGAATCAGACCTGATGGCCAGGGGCATAGCTGTCGATCTGCTCCAGATGGCCAAGTGAGTTGGCCTGCAGTACGAAGCCGTCGAATACGAAGATCTGTCCAGGGAGGAAGATCCCTCCCTGGACAGCGTCATCATTGACGATTCAGGGGGCCATCGAGCCTTTTGTCGACGACACAGTGGAACTCTCAATGAAAGCACCAATGTCGGTGTCAAAACTGGCGGATCTCGGGTAGGGTGTCCCGAACTGTGCATCTAGGATCGATGGTAGCAGGAGACGGGGGACACAATGTTTTACCCAGGTTCGGGCCCTCTCTACGGAGGTAAAACCCTATGTCCTGCTTGATTGATATTGATGAATATGAGTGTTACAAGAGTGGATCTACCACGAGATCATAATGGCTAAACCCTAGAAGTCTAGCCTATGTGGGTATGGTAATGAATATATGCGCTGTCCTTTCCAGACTTTCCCCTTTGGTTTATATAGACACCGAGAGGGTCTAGGGTTTACATGGAGTCGGTTACATAAGAAGGAATCTTCGGTCGCCAAGCTTGCCTTCCACGCCAAGTAGAGTCCAATCCAGACACGATGCAGTCTTTGGCCTTCATGTCTTCACAGCCCATCAGTCCGGCCCATAGATAACAGGCCGGACGCCCGAGGACCCCTTAGTCCAGGACTCCCTCATGTGTCCCCTCAAAACTCTAATCTCCTAACAGGAGGCTCCTATGTTTTTGGGGCAGTAGACCAATGGTTGCAATCGCAGTGGTGCTCCCGTCAACCAGGGTTTGACTCCTGTGTGGAGTGAATATATATGGGATTCTCACTTAGGAGGCGTGGATAAGGGACCTATCCCGTTTAAATGTGTAGAGAAAATGATTCCCCGCGATAGCCTGCATAGACGTTGCTTGAGGATGAGGACTGTACGTGCAATTCTCTCCAAGATTTTATGGTACACAATATTCATCGAAGAAGCCTATAGGACACCAACAGTCACACCTAGAACCCCACTGACACCAATGACTCCAGGAAGGGGGACCTTCAAGGAGAAGAACCTCGCAAGTATGTCGGTGCGGTGGGGGAGGAGCGGGCTACGGAACAAAGCAGCGTATGTGGGATAGCGATAGGTTACCAAAGAAAGATCTAATTTGTCCGTCTAGATGAAAACTATTTTAAAGAGAAAATCTTGGACATTAGTAAATAGAAAACTGATGTAACTACAATGGATAGCGTACATCCGAGGACAGATGAAAAGGTTCATAAAAAGTTATCACAAAAGTCTAAACATTTATAAATCCATCGATAATTAGACCATTTAGGACGGCGGCTACTCCTCAGATGTGTAAGGAAGGAAAAAAATAGACGAAGGAAACCTTAACTTTTTAAAATATTTTTTAGACCGTACGTATTTTTTGGAAAAACTGTTTTTTGATAGTAAAGATTTGGTTAATAAGTGCAGGCGTTCTGCACAGTTTATAACAGCTCAACTAGTCTAGCACTAAAATCCATTTTGCAACGACTGATCTTTTTTTGCAAGAAAACTTCCGATCTAGTCCTCCATTCTTGTACGTAAGATGAATTATCCTAGCACAAGAAATAAAGAGATACACGCAATCAAGAAAGATACTTTCCTTCCTTTCCTACAAGGAGAGATACATACAATCATGAGAGAGATACTTTCCTTTTCTCCAAAGGGCTAAAAATGAAATTATGAGGAATTATAAGAAATGCAACTGAGGCAGTATTCACCAACTGTCAGGTATTTCAAAGAACACCAGAAGTAAAATTTACATCCAGGTCCATAGACCACTTAGCGATGACTACAAGCACTAGAGCTAGCCAAAAGGCGTGCCATCGTCATCACCCATCCTTCGTCGGAGAAGGGCAAACAATGTTGTGGTAGATAGCCAGAAACAAAAATACGCTGCACCTTGTTAGTTTCCAGCTGAATATGTTTGATGGACCATTGGTGTGTGCTTATTTTTTGTGCAGGAACAATGAATCTATTTGGTCCCAATAGCCAATGAGCCATTATATGTTTTTCCAGCTGTCCTAACTCTTGGTATCAAAGATAATTGTTAGCTACAGAATTATTCAAGTCCATACATCAAGTTCTGCAGAAGGTATGGTTAAGTTTAAAAGATTAGACACTATCAGGTGTGTAGTTCCAGATTTAGATGAAAAAATGTTCTGGTTGAAATCATAGTATTAATTATACTTCGGTGGTAGATTTAATTTTAATTTTCCCCAAAAATCATCCCAATACGGTGAGTGTAATGCACATGTGTGATCATCTATGTTAAAACAGGCCATGATACAGGTTCAAGTACAAAGAGTAGGAAAATAAAGAAGTTGGATTTAAATTATTCCAGCTGGAAAAAACAATTCATAATGCTCCCAATTCAATCTTTATTTCCAAACTTTATTCTTGGTCATGTTCTTGCTACAATTATCTGATGCATTTGTAGTGACCATCACAGCAGGTCCCACCTCCGTAACCATCTCTATTGCAGATATCATTACAAAATGAAGGATCCATACATGTAGTGTAGGGTTCACGGTGCCCCTCGACGCCAATGTTAGCTTTGAAGGAAATATACCCTAGAGGCAATAATAAATTTATTATTTATATTTCCTTATATCATGATATATGTTTACTATTCATGCTAGAATGGTATTAATCAGAAACTTAGTACATGTGTGAATACGTAGACAAATAGAGTGTCCCTAGTATGCCTCTACTTGATTAGCTCGTTAATCAAAGATGGTTAAGCTTCCTAGCCATGGACATGTGTTGTCATTTGATGAACGGGATCATATCATTAGAGAATGATGTGATGGACAAGACCCATCCGTTAGCTTAGCATAATGATCGTTCAGTTTTATTGCTACTGCTTTCTTCATGACTTATACATGTTCCTCTGACTATGAGATTATGCAACTCCCAAATACCAGAGGAACACCTTGTGTGTTATCAAATGTCACAACGTAACTGGGTGATTATAAAGATGCTCTACAGGTGTCTCCGATGGTGTTTGTTGAGTTGGCATAGATCGAGATTAGGATTTGTCATTCCATCTATCGGAGAGGTATCTCTGGGCCCTCTCGGCAATGTACGTCACTATGAGCCTTACAAGCAATGTGACTAATGAGTTAGTTGCGTATGATGCATTACGGAATGAGTAAAGAGACTTGCCGGTAACGAGATTGAACTTGGTATGATGATACCGACGATCGAATCTCGGGCAAGTAACATACCGATGACAAAGGGAACAACGTATGTTGTTATGCGGTTTGACCGATAAAGATCTTCGTAAAACATGTAGGAGCCAATATGAGCATCCAGGTTCCGCTATTGGTTATTGACGGGAGATGTGTCTCGGTCGTGTCTACATAGTTCTCGAACCCATAGGGTCCGCACGCTTAACGTTGGATGACAATTTGTATTGTGAGTTATGTGATTTGATGTACCAAAGGTTGTTCGGAGTCCCGGATGAGATCACGGACATGACAAGGAGTCTCAAAATAGTCGAGACGTAAAGATCGATATATTGGAAGCCTATATTCGGACATCCAAAAGGTTTCGAGTGATTCGGGTATTTTTCGGAGTACCAGAGAGTTACGGGAATTCGCCGGGGAAGTAATGGGCCTTAATGGGCCATACGGGAAAGGAGAGAAGGGCCTCAAGGGGTGGTTGCGCACCCCCCATGGGCTGGTCCGAATTGGACTAGGGAGGGGCGGCGCCCCCCTCTTTCCTTCTCTCCCTCTTCCCCTTCCTTCTTCTCCTACTCCAACTAGGGAAGGGGGAAACCTACTCCTACTAGGAGTAGGAATCCCACTTGGGGCGCTCCATAGAGAGGGTTGGCCCTCCCCTCCTTCCCTCACTTATATACGGGGGAGGGGGCACCCCATAGACACACAAGTTGACAATTGTCTTAGCCGTGTGCGGTGCCCCCCTCCACCATAATCCACCTCAGTCATATCGTTGCGGTGCTTAGGTGAAGCCCTGTTCCGGTAGCTTCATCATCACCGTCATCACACCGTCGTGCTGACGAAACTCTCCCTCGACACTCAGTTGGATCTAGAGTTCACAAGACGTCACCTAGCTGAACGTGTGCAGATTGCGGAGGTGCCGTACCTTCGGTGCTAGGATCGGTCGGATTGTGAAGACGTTCGACTACATCATAACGCTTCCGCTGACGGTCTACAAGGGTACATAGACAACACTCTTCCCTCTCATTGTTATGAATCACCTAGATAGATCTTGCGTGTGCATAGGAATTGTTTTAAAATTACTGTGTTCCCCAATAGTGGCATCAGAGCCAGGTCTATGCATAGATGTTATATGCACAAGTAGAACAGACAGGAGTTGTGGGCGTGAGTATATACATATTGCTTTCTGTTACTAATTGATTCTTGATTCGGTGGTATTGTTGGATGAAGCGGCCCAAACCGACATTACGCGTACGCTTACGCGAGACTGGTTCTACTGCCGTGCTTCGCACACAGGTGGCTAGTGGGTGTCTATTTCTCCAACTTCAGTTCAATCGGTTTCAATGAACAGGGTTCTTTCTGAAGATCAAAAAGCAATCACTATACTACGTTGTGGTTTTTGATGCGTAGGTAAGAACGGTTCTTGCTCAGCCCGTAGCAGCCACGTAAAACTTGCAACAACAAAGTAGAGGACGTCTAACTTGTTTTTGCAGGGCATGTTGTGATGTGATATGGTTAATACATGATGAGATATAAATTGTTGTATGAGATGATCATGTTTTGTTAAAATTATCGTCAACTGGCAGGAGCCTTATTGTTGTCTCTTTATTGCATAAGATGCAAGCGCCATATAATTGTTTTACTTAATTGCTATGCGATAGCAATAGTTGCAAAAGCAATAATTGGTGAGACGACCACATGATGGCACGTTGATGAAGATCAAGATGATGGAGATCATAGTGTCATGCCGGTGACGATGGAGATCATGACGGTACTTTGGAGATGGAGATCAAAGGCACAAGATGACGATGGCCATATCATGTCACATATTTTGATTGCATGTGATTTTTATCTTTTATGCATCTTATTTTTCTCAGTACGACGATAGCTTTATAAGATGATCCCTTACTAAAATTTCAAGGTGTAAGTGTTCTCCCTAAGTATGCACTGTTGCGACAGTTCTTCGTGCTGAGACACCACGTGATGTTCGGGTGTGATAAGCTCTACATTCACATACAACAGGTGCAAGCCATTTTTGCACATGCAGAATACTCGGGTTAAACATGACGAGCCTAGCATATGCAGATATGGCCTCGGAACACTAAGACCGAAAGGTCGAACGTGAATCATATAGTAGATATGATCAACATAGAGATGTTCACCATTTAAAACTACTCCATCTCACGTGATGATCGGACATGGTTTAGTTGATATGGATCACGTGATCACTTAGATGATTAGAGGGATGTCTATCTAAGTGGGAGTTCTTAAGTAATATGATTAATTGAACTTAATTTATCATGAACTTAGTCCTGATAGTTTTTGCATATCTATGTTGTAGATCAATAGCTTGCGATGTAGCTCCCCGTTTATTTTTTGATATGTTCCTAGAGAAAAATAAGTTGAAAGATGATAGTAGCAATGATGCGGACTGGGTCCGTGATCTGAGAATTATCCTCATTGCTGCACAGAAGAATTATGTCCTTGATGCACCGCTAGGTGACAAACCTATTGCAGGAGCAGATGCACACTTATGAACGGTTGACAAAGCTCGGTATGATGAGTACTTAATTGTTTAGTGCACCATGCTTTACGGCTTAGAACCGGGACTTCAAAAACGTTTTGAATGCCACAGAACATATAAGATGTTCTAAGAGTTGAAATTGGTATTTCATACTCATGCCCCATGTCGAGAGGTATGAGGCCTCTGACAGTACTTTGCCTACAAGGTGGAGGAGAATAGCTCAACCAGTGAGCATGTGCTCAGATTGTCTGGGTACTACAATTGCTTGAATCAAGTGGGAATTAATCTTCCAGATAAGATAGTAATTGATAAAGTTCTCTAGTCACTATCACCAAGTTACTAGAACTTAGTGATGAACTATAATATGCAAGGGATGACGAAAGTAATTCCCAATCTCTTCGCGATGCTGAAATCGGTGAAGGTAAAAATCAAGAAATAGCATCAAGTGTTGATGGTTAACAAGACCACTGGTTTCAAGAAAAGGGCAAATGGAAAGAAAGAGGAACTTCAAAGAAGAAAGGCAAGCAAGTTGCCACTCCTGTGAAGAAACCGAAAGCTAGACATAAGCCTGAAACTGAGTGCTTCTACTGCAAAGCGAATGGTCACTGGAAACGGAACTACCCCAAATATTTGGCGGATAAGAAGGATGGCAAAGTGAACAAAAGTATATATGATATACATGTTATTGATGTGTACTTTACTAGTGTTCATAGTAACCCCTAGGTATTTGATACCGATTTAGTTGCTATGATTAGTAACTCGAAACAGGAGTTACAAAATGAACAGAGACTAGTTGAGGGAAAAGTGACGATGTGTGTTGGAAGAGATTCCAAGGTTGATAACATCACCATCGCACACTCCCTTTACCTTCGGGATTAGTGTTGAACCTAAAATAAATGTTGTTTGGTGTTTGCATTGAGCATAATATGATTGGATCATGTTTATTGCAATACAGTTATTCATTTAAGTTAAAGAATAGTTGTTATTCTGTTTACATGAATAAAACCTTCTGTGGTCATACACCCAAGGTGAATGGCTTATAGAATCTCGATCGTAGTGATACACATATTCATAATATTGATGCCAAAAGATGCAAAGTTGATAATGATAGTGCAACTTATATGTGGCGCTACTGTTTAGGTCATATTGGTGTAAAGCACATGAAGAAACTCCATGTTGATGGACTTTTGGAATCACTTGATTATGAATCACTTGATGCTTACGAGCAATGCCTCATGGGCAAGATGACTAAGACTCCGTTCTCCGGAACAATGGAGCGAGAAACTAAATTATTGGAAATAATACATACTGATGTATGCGATCTGATAAGTGTTGATGCTCGTGGTGGGTATCGTTATTTTCTGACCTTCACAGATGATTTGAGAAGATATGGGTATATCTACTTAATGAAACATAAGTCTGAAACAATTGAAAAGTTCAAAGAATTTCAGAGTGAAGTGGAAAATCATCGTAACAAAAAAATAAAGTTTCTACGATCTGATCGTGGAGGCGAATATTAGATTTACAAGTTTGGTCTTCATTTGAAACAATGTGGAATAGTTTCACAACTCACGCCACCTGGAACACCACAGCACAATGGTGTATCCGAACGTTGTAATCGTACTTTATTGGATATGGTGCGATCTATGATGTCTCTTACCGATTTACCACTATCGTTTTGGGGTTATGCATTAGAGACAGCTGCATTCACGTTAAATAGGGCACCATCTAAATCCGTTGAGATGACACCGTATGAACTATGGTTTGGGAAGAAACCAAAGTTGCCATTTCTTAAAGTTTGGGGTTGCGATGCTTATGTGAAAAAAATTCAAACTGATAAGCTCGAACCAAAATCGGAGTAGTGCATCTTCATAGGATACCCAAAAAGAAACTGTTGGGTACACCTTCTATCACAGATCCGAAGGCAAGATATTTTGTTGCTAAGAATGGATCCTTTCTAGAGAAGGAGTTTCTCTCGAAAGAAGGGAGCGGGAGGAAAGTAGAACTTGATGAGGTAATTGTACCTTCTCCTGAATTGGAAAGTAGTTCATCACAGAAATCAGTTCCAATGATTCCTACACCAGTTAGTGAGGAAGCTAATGATGATGATCATGAAACTTTAGATCAAGTTACTACCGAACCTTGTTGGTCAACCAGAGTACGGTCCACACCAGAGTGGTACGGTAATCCTGTTCTGAAAGTCATGTGACTAGACCATGACAAACCTACGAACTATGAGGAAGCGATGATGACCCCAGATTCCGCAAAATGGCTTGAGGCCATAAAATTTGAGATGGGATCCATGTATGAGAACAAAGTATGGACTTTGATTCACTTGCTCGATGATCGGTGAGTCATTGAGAATAAATGGATCTTCAAGAGGAAGACGGATGCCGATAGTAGTGTTACTATCTACAAAGCTCGAATTGTCGCAAAATGTTTTTGACAAATTGAAGGTGTTGACTATGATGAGATTTTCTCACTCGTATCGATGCTTAAAAGTCTGTCCGAATCATGTTAGCAGTTGCTGTATTTTATGAAATCTAGCAAATGGATGTCAAAACAACATTCCTTAAATGGATTTCTTAAATAAGAGTTGTATATGATGCAACCAGAAGGTTTTGTCAATCCTAAAGGTGCTAACAAAGTGAGCAAGCTCCAGTGATCCATCTATGGACTAGTGCAAGCATCTTGGAGTTGGGATATATGCTTTGATAAAGTGATCAAAGCATATGGTTTTATACAGACTTGCGGTGAAGCCTGTATTTACAAGAAAGTGAGTGGGAGCACTACAACATTTCTGATAAGTATATGTGAATGACATATTGTTGATCGGAAATAATGTAGAATTTTCTGGAAAGCATAAAGGAGTGTTTCAAAGGAGTTTTTCAAAGAAAGTCCTCGATGAAGCTGAAGGAAATATACCCTAGAGGCAATAATAAAGTTATTATTTATTTCCTTATTTCATGATAAATTTTTATTATTCATGCTAGAATTGTATTAACCGGAAACATAATACATGTGTGCATACATAGACAAACAAAGTGTCACTAGTATGCCTCTACTTGACTAGCTCGTTGAATCGAAGATGGTTAAGTTTCCTAGCCATAGACATGAGTTGTCATTTTATTAACGGGGTCACATCATTAGAGAATGATGTGATTGACTTGACCCATTTCGTTAGCATAGCACTTGATCGTTTAGTTTGTTGCTATTGCTTTATTCATGACTTATACATGTTCCTATGACTATGAGATTATGCAACTCCCGTTTACCGGAGGAACACTTTGTGTGCTACCAAACGTCACAACGTAACTGGGTGATTATAAAGGTGCTCTACAGGTGTCTCCAAAGGTACTTGTTGGGTTGGCGTATTTCGAGATTAGGATTTGTCACTCCGATTATCGGAGAGGTATCTGTGAGCCCTCTCGGTAATGCACATCACTTAAAGCCTTGCAAGCATTGCAACTAATGAGTTAGTTGCGAGATGATGTATTACAGAACGAGTAAAGAGACTTGCCAGTAACAAGATTGAACTGGGTATTAAGATACCGACGATCGAATCTCGGGCAAGTAACATACCGATGACAAAGGGAACAACGTATGTTGTTATGCGGTCTGACCGATAAAGATCTTCGTAGAATATGTAGGAGCCAATATGAGCATCCAGGTTCCGCTATTGGTTATTGACCGGAGACATGTCTCGGTCATGTCTACATTGTTCTCGAACCCGTAGGGTCCGCACGCTTAACGTTACGATGACAGTTTCATTATGAGTTTATATATTTGGATGTACCGAAGGTTGTTCGGTGTCCCGAATGTGATCACGGACATGACGAGGAGTCTCAAAATGGTCGAGACATGAAGATTGATATATTGGAAGCCTATGTTTAGGCATCGGAAGTGTTCCGGGTGAAATCGGCATTTTACCGGAGTACCGGGAGGTTACAGGAACCCCTCCCCCCCCCGGTAACCTAATGGGCCTTAATGGGCCTAGTGGAGGAAGAGGAGAGGAGGCCAAGGGGCAGCCGCGCGCCCCTCCCCCCCCCCAAGTCCGAATTGGACAAGGGGGGGCGGCGCACCCCCTTTCCTTTCCCCCCTCTCTCTCTCTCTTTCCCCCAAGTCCTAGTCCAACATGGAAAGGGGGGAGTCCTACTCCCGGTAGGAGTAGGACTCCTCCTGGCGCGCCCCTTGCCTGGCCGCACCTCCTCCCACTTGCTCCTTTATATACGGGGGCAGGGGCACGCCATAGACACAACAATTGATCATTGATCTCTTAGCCGTGTGCGGTGCCCCCCTCCACCATAATCCTCGATAATATTGTAGCGGTGCTTAGGCGAAGCCCTGCGATGGTAGAACATCAAGATCGTCACCACGCCGTCGTGCTGACGGAACTCTTCCCCGACATTCTGCTGGATCGGAGTCCGGGGATCATGATCGAGCTGAACGTGTGCTAGAACTCGGAGGTGCCGAAGTTTCGGTGCTTGATCGGTCGGGCCGTGAAGACGTACGACTACATCAACCGCGTTGTTATAACGCTTCCGCTTTCAGTCTATGAGGGTATGTGGACAACACTCTCCCCTCTCGTTGCTATGCATCACCTTGATCTTGCGTGTGCGTAGGAGAATTTTTGAAATTACTACATTACCCAACAGTGGCATCCGAGCCAGGTTTTATGCGTTGATGTTATATGCACGAGTAGAACACAAGTGAGTTGTGGGCGATATAAGTCATACTGCTTACCAGCATGTCATACTTTGGTTCGGCGTTATTGTTGGATGAAGCGGCCCGGACCGACATTACACGTACACTTACGCGAGACTGCTTCTACCGACGTGCTTTGCACACAGGTGGCTGGCGGGTGTCAGTTTCTCCAACTTTAGTTGAATCGAGTGTGGCTATGCCTGGTCCTTGCGAAGGTTAAAACAACACCAACTTGACAAACTATCATTGTGGTTTTGATGCGTAGGTAAGAACGGTTCTTGCTAAGCCCAGTAGCAGCCACATAAAACTTGCAACAACAAAGTAGAGGACGTCTAACTTGTTTTTGCAGGGCATGTTGTGATGTGATATGGTCAAGACATGATGCTAAATTTTATTGTATGAGATGATCATGTTTTGTAACCGAGTTATCGGCAACTGGCAGGAGCCATATGGTTGACGCTTTATTCTATGCAATGCAATCGCCCTGTAATGCTTTACTTTATCACTAAGCGGTAGCGATAGTCGTGGAAGCATAAGATTGGAGAGATGACAATGATGCTACGATGGAGATCAAGGTGTCGCGCCGGTGACGATGGTGATCATGAAGGTGCTTCGGAGATGGAGATCACAAGCACAAGATGATGATGGCCATATCATATCACTTATATTGATTGCATGTGATGTTTATCTTTTATGCATCTTATCTTGCTTTGATTGACGGTAGCATTATAAGATGCTCTCACTAAATTTCAAGATAAAGGTGTTATCCCTGAGTATGCACCGTTGCCAAAGTTCGTCGTGCCCAGACACCACGTGATGATCGGGTGTGATAAGATCTATGTCCATCTACAACGGGTGCAAGCCAGTTTTGCAGACGCAGAATACTCAGGTTAAACTTGACGACCCTAGCATATGCAGATATGGCCTCGGAACACTGAGACCGAAAGGTCGAGCGTGAATCATATAGTAGATATGATCAACATAGTGATGGTCACCATTGAAAGCTACTCCATTTCACGTGATGATCGGTTATGGTTTAGTTGATTTGGATCACGTGATCACTTAGATGATTAGACGGATGTCTATCTAAGTGGGAGTTCTTAAGTAATATGATTAATTGAACTTTAATTTATCGTGAAATTAGTCCTGGTAGTATTAGCATATCTATGTTGTAGATCGATAGCTCAAGATGTTGCTCCCTGTTTAATTTTTACATGTTCCTAGAGAAAACTAAGTTGAAAAATGTTAGTAGCAATGATGCGGATTGGATCCGTGATCTGAGGATTATCCTCATTGCTGCACAGAAGAATTACGTCCTTGATGCACTGCTAGGTGACAGACCTATTGCAGGAGCAGATGCAGACGTTCTGAACGTTTGGCGAGCTCAATATGATGACTACTTGATAGTTTAGTGCACCATGCTTAACGGCTTAGAATCGGGACTTCAAAGATGTTTTGAACGTCATGGAACATATGAGATGTTCCAAGAGTTGAAGTTAATATTTCAAGCAAATACCCGAGTTGAGAGATATGAAGTCTCCAACAAGTTCTATAGCAAAAAGATGGAGGAGAATAGCTCAAGCAGTGAGCATGTGCTCAGATTGTCTGGGTACTACAATCGCTTGAATCAAGTGGGAGTTAATCTTCTAGATAAAATAGTGATTGACAGAATTCTCTAGTCACCATCACCAAGTTAGTATAACTTAGTGATGAACTATAATATGCAAGGGATGACGTAAACAATTCCCAAGCTGTTCGCGATGCAAAAATCGGCGAAGGTAGAAATCAAGAAAAACCTCAAGTGTTTGACAAGACCACTAGTTTCAAGAGAAAGGGCAAAGGGAAGAAGGGGAACTTCAAGAAGAATGGCAAACAAGTTGCTGCTCAAGTGAAGAAACCCAAGTCTGGACCTAAGCCTAAGACTAAGTGCTTCTACTGCAAAGGGACTGGTCACTAGAAGCGGAACTACCCCAAGTATTTGGTGGATAAGAAGGATGGCAAAGTGAACAAAGCTATATTTGATATACATGTTATTGATGTGTACTTTACTAGTGTTTATAGCAACCCCTCGGTATTTGATACTAGTTCAGTTGCTAAGAGTAGTAACTCGAAATGGGAGTTGCAAAATAAACAGAGACTAGTTAAGGGTGAAGTGACGATGTGTGTTGGAAGTGGTTCCAAGATTGATATGATTATCATTGCACACTCCCTATACTTTTGGGATTAGTGTTGAACCTAAATAAATGTTATTTGGTGTTTGCGTTGAGCATAAATATGATTGGATCATGTTTATTGCAATACGGTTATTCATGTAAGTTAGAGAATAATTGTTGTTCTGTTTACATGAATAAAACCTTCTATGGTCATACACCCAATGAAAATGGTTTATTGGATCTCGATCGTGGTGATACACATTTTCATAATATTGAAGCCAAAAGATGCAAAGTTAATAATGATAGTGCAACTTATTTGTGGCACTGCCGTTTAGGTCATATTGGTGTAAAGCGCATGAAGAAAATCCATGCTGATGGGCTTTTGGAATCACTTGATTATGAATCAGTTGATGCTTGCGAACCATGCCTCATGGGCAAGATGACTAAGACTCCGTTCTCCGGAACAATGGATCGAGCAACAGATTTGTTGGAAATCATACATACTGATGTATGTGGTCCGATGAATATTGAGGCTCGTGGCAGGTATCATTATTTTCTGATCTTCACAGATGATTTGAGCAGATATGAGTATATCTACTTTATGAAACACAAGTCTGAAATATTTGAAAAGTTCAAAGAATTTCAGAGTGAAGTGGAGAATCATCATAACAAAAATAAAAGTTTCTACGATATGATCGCAGAAGTAAAATATTTGAGTTACAAGTTTGGCCTTCAGTTAAAACAATGTGAAATAGTTTCACTACTCACGCCACCTGGAACACCACAGTGTAATGGTGTGTCTGAATGTCGTAACTGTGCTTTATTAGATATGGTGCGATCTATGATGTCACTTACCAATTACCACTATCGTTTTGGGGTTATGCATTAGAGACAGCTACATTCACGCAAAATAGGGCACCATCAAAATCCATTGAGACGACGCCTTATGAACTGTGGTTTGGCAAGAAACCAAAGTTGTCGTTTCTAAAAGTTTGGGGCTGCGATGCTTATGTGAAAAAGCTTCAACCTGATAAGCTCGAACCCAAATCGGAGAAATGTGTCTTCATAAGATACCCAAAGGAGACTGTTGGGTACACCTTCTATCACAGATCCGAAGGCAAGACATTCGTTGCTAAGAATGGATCCTTTCTAGAGAAGGAGTTTCTCTTGAAAGAAGTGAGTGGGAGGAAAGTAGAACTTGATGAGGTAACTGTACCTGCTCCCTTATTGGAAAGTAGTACATCACAAAAACCGGTTTCTGTGACACCTACACCAATTAGTGAGGAAGCTAATGATAATGGTCATGAAACTTCAGATCAAGTTACTATCGAACCTGGTAGGTAAACCAGAGTGAGATACGCACCAGAGTGGTACGGTAATCCTGTTCTGGAGGTCATGTTACTTGACCATGATGAACCTACGAACTATGAGGAAGCGACGATGAGCCCAGATTCCGCGAAATGGCTTGAGGCCATGAAATCTGAGATGAGATCCATGTATAAGGGCAAAGTATGGACTTTGATTGACTTTCCCAAAGATCGGTGAGCCATTGAGATTAAATGGATATTCAAGAGGAAGACGGACGCTGATAGTAGTGTTACTATCTACAAAGCTAGAATTGTCGCAAAAGGTTTTCGACAAGTTCAAGGTGTTGACTACGATGAGAGTTTCTCACTCGTATCTATGCTTAAGTCTGTCCGAATCATGTTAGAAATTGCCACGTTTTATGAAATCTGGCAAATGGATAAACAAAACTACATTCCTTAATGGATTAATTAAAGAAGAGTTGTATATGATGCAACAAGAAAGTTTTGTCAATCCTAAAGGTGCTAACAAAATATGCAAGCTCCAGCGATCCATCTATGGACTGGTGCAAGCATCTCGGAGTTGGAATATACGCTTTGATAAGCTGATCAAAGCATATAGTTTTATACGGACTTGCCGTGAAGCCTGTATTTACAAGAAAGTGAGTGGGAGCACTACAACATTTCTGATAAGTATATGTGAATGACATATTGTTGATCGGAGATAATGTAGAATTATTCTGCAAAGCATAAAGGAGTGTTTGAAAGGAGTTTTTCAAAGAAAGACCTCGGTGAAGCTGCTTACATATTGAGCATCAAGATCTATAGAGATAGATCAAGACGCTTGATAAGTTTTTCAATGAGTACATACCTTGACAAGATTTTGAAGTAGTTCAAAATGGAACAGTCAAAGAAGGAGTTCTTGCCTGTGTTACAAAGGTGTGAAGTTGAGTAAGACTCAAAACCCGACCACGGCAAAAGATAGAGAGAGAATGAAAGTCATTCCCTATGCCTCAGCCATAGGTTCTATAAAGTATGCCATGTTGTGTACCAGACCTATTGTATACCCTGCCCTGAGTTTGGCAAGGGACTACAATAGTGATCTAGGAGTATATCACTTGACATTGGTCAAAATTATCCTTAGTGGAATAAGGATATGTTTCTCGATTATGGAGGTGACAAAAGGTTCGTCGTAAAAGGTTACGTCGATGCAAGTTTTGACACTGATCCAGATGACTCAAAGTCTCAATCTGGATACATATTGAAAGTGGGAGCAATTAGCTAGAGTAGCTTAGTGCAAAGCATTGTTGACATAGAAATTTGCAAAATACTTATGGATCTGAATGTGGCAGACCCGTTGACTAAACTTCTCTCACATGCAAAACATGATCACACCTTAGTACTCTTTGGGTGTTAATCACATAGCGATGTGAACTAGATTATTGAATCTAGTAAACCCTTTGGGTGTTGGTCACATGACATGTAAACTATGGGTGTTAATCACATGGTGATGTGAACTATTGATGTTAAATCACATAGGCGATGTGAACTAGATTATTGACTCTAGTGCAAGTGGGAGACTGAAGGAAATATGCCCTAGAGGCAATAATAAAGTTATTATTTATTTCCTTATTTCATGATAAATGTTTATTATTCATGCTAGAATTGTATTAACCTGAAACATAATACATGTGTGAATACATAGACAAACAAAGTGTCACCAGTATGCCTCTACTTGACTAGCTCGTTGAATCAAAGATGGTTAAGTTTCCTAGCCATAGACATGAGTTGTCATTTGATTAACAGGGTCACATCATTAGAGAATGATGTGATTGACTTGACCCATTCCGTTAGCATAGCACTTGATCGTTTAGTTTGTTGCTATTGCTTCCTTCATGACTTATACATGTTCCTATGACTATGAGATTATGCAACTCCCGTTTACCGGAGGAACACTTTGTGTGCTACCAAACGTCACAACGTAACTGGGTGATTATAAAGGTGCTCTACATGTGTCTCCAAAGGTACTTGTTGGGTTGGCATATTTCGAGATTAGGATTTGTCACTCCGATTGTCGGAGAGGTATCTCTGGGCCCTCTCGGTAATGCACATCACTTAAAGCCTTGCAAGCATTGCAACTAATGAGTTAGTTGCGAGATGATGTATTACAGAACGAGTAAAGAGACTTGCCGGTAACGAGATTGAACTAGGTATTAAGATACCGACGATCAAATCTCGGGCAAGTAACATACCGATGACAAAGGGAACAACGTATGTTGTTATGCGGTCTGGCCGATAAAGATCTTCGTAGAATATGTAGGAGCGAATATGGACATCCAGGTTCTGCTATTGGTTATTGACCGGAGACATGTCTCGGTCATGTCTACATTGTTCTCGAACCCGTAGGGTCCGCACGCTTAACGTTACGATGACAGTTTCATTATGAGTTTATATATTTTGATGTACCAAAGGTTGTTCGGAGACCCGGATGTGATCACGGACATGACGAGGAGTCTAGAAATGGTCGAGACATGAATATTGATATATTGGAAGACTATGTTTAGACATCGGAAGTGTTCCGGGTGAAATCAGCATTTTACCGGAGTACCGGGAGGTTACCGAAACCCCCCGGTAACCTAATGGGCCTTAATGGGCCTAGTGGAGGAAGAGGACAGGAGGCCAAGGGGCAGCCGCGCCCCCCCCCCCAAGGCCGAATTGGATAAGGAGGGGGCGGCGCCCCCCTTTCCTTTCCCCTCTCTCTCTCTCTTTCCCCCCAAGTCCTAGTCCAACATGGAAAGGGGGGAATCCTACTCCCGGTAGGAGTAGGACTCCTCCTGGCGCGCCCCTTGCCTGGCCGCACCTCCTCCCCCTTGCTCCTTTATATACGGGGGCAGGGGGCACCCCATAGACACAACAATTGATCATTGATCTCTTAGCCGTGTGCGGTGCCCCCCTCCACCATAATCCTCGATAATATTGTAGGGGTGCTTAGGCGAAGCCCTACGATGGTAGAACATCAAGATCGTCACCACGCCATCGTGCTGACGGAACTCTTCCCCGACATTCTGCTGGATCGGAGTCCAGGGATCGTCATCGAGCTGAACGTGTGCTAGAACTCGGAGGTGCCGTAGTTTCGGTGCTTGATCGGTCGGGCCGTGAAGACGTACGACTACATCAACCGCGTTGTTATAACGCTTCCGCTTTCGGTCTACGAGGGTACGTGGACAACACTCTCCCCTCTCGTTGCTATGCATCACCATGATCTTGCGTGTGCGTAGGAATTTTTTTGAAATTACTACGTTCCCCAACAAAAGCTACTTACATATTGAGCGTCAAGATCTATAGAGATGGATCAAGATGCTTGAAATATTTTCAATGAGTACATACCTTGACAAGATTTTGAAGTAGTTCAAAATGGAGCAGTCAAAGAAGGAGTTCTTGCCTATGTTGCAAGGTGTGAAGTTGAGTAAAGACTCATGACCCGACCATGGCAGAAAATAGAAAGAGAATGAAAAGTCATTCCCTATGCCTCAATCATAGGTTCTATAAAGTATGCTATGGTGTGTACCAGACCTATTGTGTACCTCACCATAATTTGGCAAGAGGGTACAATAGTTATCCAGGAGTGGATCACTGGACAATGGTCAAAAATATCCTTAGTGAAATAAGGAAATGTTTCTCGGTTATGGAGGCGGCAAAGAGTTCGTTATAAAGAGTTATGTCGATGCAAGCTTTGACACCGATCTGGATGACTCTAAGTCTCGATCTAGATACATATTGGAAGTGGGAGCAATTAGCTAGAGTAGCTCCGTGCAAAGCATTGTAGACATAGAAAATTTGCAAAATACATACGGCTCTGAATGTGGCAGACCCGTTGACTAAATTTCTCTCACAAGCAAAACATGATCACTCTTTGGGTGTTAATCACATACCGATGTGAACTAGATTATTGACTCTAGTAAACCCTTTGGGTGTTAGTCACATGGAGATGCTAATCACATAAAGATGTGAACTATTGGTGTTAAATCACATGACGATGTGAACTAGATTATTGACTCTAGTGCAAGTGGGGACTGAAGGAAATATGCCCTAGAGGCAATAATAAAGTTGTTATTTATATTTCCTTATATCATGATATATGTTTATTATTCATGCTAGAATTATATTAACCGGAAACTTAGTACATGTGTGAATACATAGACTAATAGAGTGTCCCTAGTATGCCTCTACTTGACTAGCTCGTTAATCAAAGATGGTTAAGTTTCCTAGCCATGGACATGTGTTGTCATTTGATGAACGGGGTCACATAATTAGACAATGATGTGATGGACAAGACCCATCCATTAGCTTAGCATAATGATCGTTCAGTTTTATTGCTACTGCTTTCTTCATGACTTATACATGTTCCTCTGGCTATGAGATTATGCAACTCCCGAATAACAGAGGAACACCTTGTGTGCTATCAAACGTCACAACGTAACTGGGTGATTATAAAGATACTCTACAGGTGTCTCCGATGGTGTTTGTTGAGTTGGCATAGATCGAGATTAGGGTTTGTCACTCCGTCTATCGGAGAGGTATCTCTGGGCCCTCTCAGTAATGTACGTCAATATGAGCCTTGCAAGCAATGTGACTAATGAGTTAGTTGCGGATGATACATTACGGAACAAGTAAAGAGACTTTTCGGTAATGAGATTGAACTTGGTATGATGATACCGACGATTGAATCTCGGGCAAGTAACATACCGATGACAAAGGGAACAATGTATGTTGTTATGCAGTTTGACCGATAAAGATCTTCGTAAAATATGTAGGAGTTAATATGAGCATCCAGGTTTCGCTATTGGTTATTGACTGGAGATGTGTCTCGGTCATGTCTACATAGTTCTCGAACCCGTAGGGTCCGCACGCTTAACGTTCGATGACAATTTGTATTATGAGTTATGTTATTTGATGTACCGAAGGTTTTTCAGAGTCCCGGATGAGATCACGGACATGACGAGGAGTCTCAAAATGGTCGAGACGTAAAGATCGATATATTGGAAGCCTATATTCGGACATCGGAAAGGTTCCGAGTGATTCGGGTATTTTTCGAAGTACCGGAGAGTTACGGGAGTTCGTATGCAAAAGTTAGAGACAATACACTGCAGACCGAGGCTAAACGGAAATATGACGGGAGGTACCAGACACCCTGTTTGTTGGGTCGCGCGAGCAATTCAGCCCTCAATAAGGCTTTGAATCGAAAAACCGTCAACAAGGTAAAGTTTTGTCTCGTCGAGCCGATTAATTTTCATATAGAATTCATCTCAATATGAGGTCGTATGAGACCTGGAGAGACAAATCAAGACCAGGCTATGTTTTCAGTCGGGAAATCCGAGTGAAAATCTTATCCTCCGAGTGAAAACTTACCGATCGAGTGAAAGTTTACTGTCTGAGTGAACTTATTATCATCCGAGTGAAAATATAGCCATCCGAGTGAAAAGATTACCGTCGGAATGAAAACTTGCCGATCGAGTAAGAGATTGCCTTCCAAGTGAAAATATAGTCATCCGAGTGAAAGATTGTCTTTCGAGTGAATATTTTGCCATCCTCGTGAAAGTTGACGTCCGAGTGAAGAAGTCTAATCGGGAAATCCTAGTGAAAGATTCTAACATCCGAGTCAAAAAGTCCAGTCGGACGATCCGAGTGAAAGACTCTAATATCTGAGTGGAGAGATCCGAGTGCTCCGACCAGAAGCTGAAGACGTGCCTGAAAGATTATCTAGATGACCTCGGATGGGAAAGTTTTCAACACGGAAGTTGTGCGTATTATCAAAAAAGTAAACTTTGGTTTTGGAGTCGTCATCATCTGAGATAGTATATGGCTTGCAAATTCACTATGAGACTCGGACAGTCCAGTCTGCTGCAAGACCGAGTCCGACTGGAAGGTAAAGATGACCTCGTAAAGTATTCAAGATGGTCTTGTTTGAAAAAGTGACCAACACGAGAGTTGTTTGTCTCTTCAAGGCGCACAAATTTGATATATCGGCCGTCTTGATCGGAGGTCATATGCAAGCTCTACGGCCCGCGTAAGGAGCAAGACAGAAGTTTGGGCCAAATTCAGACTGAATCCGAGTTGGACTAGAACTAGGACTCTAGGACATGAATTGGTGTAATTTTTTGTAAGGAAAGCCACTACAAGGATTCCGGTCTATTGCAACAAAATTTATTGCTACAACTAAGTTTTGTTGCAAAAAAACGCAGTATTACCACAAATTCTCCGGTTGTGGTAATAGGCCGCACATATTGCCGTAACTTAGTTTGGTCACGATAAATACTAACTTTGTTGCAATAGAGGCCTCATATTGCAACAAACTACATCGGCGTTGCAATATGGTAGCGGTATTGCGACAAACAAATTCCGTTGCACGAGGGCAGTCATTTTTGTTGTAATAGAGACTAGGTATTTCAACAAAATAACTATTCGTGCCAATATTAGAAAAGATATTGCAACACCAGCATGATTTTGCATTAGTTACAAATATTGTTGCAAAAGAGTGGCTAACTATACAAACTGCATCGACATTGCAATATGGTAGCGATATTGCGACAAACAAATTCCGTTGCGCGAGGCAGCCATTTTGTTGTAATAGAGACTAGGTATTTCAACAGAATAACTATTTTTGGTAATATTCGGAAAGATATTGCAATATCAGTGTGACATTGCATTAGTTACAAGTAAAACAGTGAAAAAATATATTATTTGAATTTATAGATATTAAGTTATGATTTTTGCAAGTTATAACGAGTAATTAAAATATTTTCTAATTGCACCAATTATAATTAACCAAAATAGTGGAATTTTTTTTGTAAATGGGTAGAACACACTTTCTTGATAGGAATACACATTTAATTTGTTAAATTTGGATTTGAAATCACTACAAGGATACCCCCTATAAAGCAACACAAATTCCACAACATTTTGACTATATGTTACAAAATTCAGTGTAGGTACGCATATAAGCGATGCAGCTCATGTGTTGCAGAGTTGAAGCTCATGACCATATTGTAGTACATAAGTTGCAAGAGAACATTACGTTGCCTGGTATATGTTGCAAATTATATTTATTATAAGACTGTAAATATACATAATAAAAAGTAAAAAGTAATTATACATGCATGTACACATAAGGAATGTGGCACGGAAATATTTGCTATGCATTCAGCAAAACCAAATCACGTGAAGTCCCTCTCTTTTATTCTTGGATACAGATTTATATCAGATCGATCTAGGTTTTTTTTCTTTAGGGCTAGATTTTTTTGGGTGATCCTTAGGGTAGATCGATCTAGGTCTCTTCCTCCAACTACGACACAAATCAATAATGGGATGTCCTGTTGTTGTTTTTTATAGAGAGAAATGGAATCTCTTCTCTTTTTCGAGAATCTAAATGGAATCTCTTCTTGTTGAGCGATGGCGGAGATGGGCCCCAGGCAGCCGGGGCCATTGACTGGGCGTAAGAAA
This sequence comes from Triticum urartu, assembly GCF_056163025.1. NCBI lineage: Eukaryota > Viridiplantae > Streptophyta > Magnoliopsida > Poales > Poaceae > Triticum > Triticum urartu. The sequence continues at coordinate 425,229,672 of NC_141873.1, read as the reverse complement.
AAGTCCCAGCCCGCTGTAAAAAAAATCTTTCGACCTGGCGCACAGCCCGCTCCTAACCTCTAAGCTGGGCCTCACATCTTAGCCCAATACTACACTACCGATCGAGAAAAGAACGCACCGCGGTGAGACCGAGAGCTCCTGCTCGACGCTCGTGAGCGTCAAAACGAGCTGGTTTCGCTAAAGGAACATTATTTTTAAAATACAACGAAATTTTGTCAAATGCACTTGAACAAAATTTCTATACACGAGGAACATTATTTATACAGGAGTGAACATTTTTTTAAATGTATAGTGAACTTTTTTTGCGGGAAAGGAACTTTCATTAATCAAACCAAATGGTTACATTCAGAGGTTGTGAACATTTTTCATTAATACGGTGAACAGAAGGGAATTCCAAACTTTTTTGAAGACGTGAACAAAATTTGAAAACAGGAACAATAATCAAAAAACATGAACAAAATTTGGACTTTGAAACATTTTTCTGAAAATTCTGATTTTTTTTGGAAATATTGAATTTACGAAAATATAAAAATGGAAACAAAAAACAGTAGAAAAAGAAAAGAAAAGGAACAAATAAGCATGAAGAAAAAGAAAAACAAAAATGGAAAATAAAAATAATTAAGAAAAAGGAACCGGTTCCTCGCTGCAAGGGGGGCGGCCCATGGCGGTCGCCCGCTTCGCTTCGCTTCAGCTAACGGGCGCCCCTATTCCTCGCATTAAGCGAGATGAGATGGGATTCTCGCGTCGATCGCTTCAGCTAACGGGCGCCCCTATTCCTCGCATTAAGCGGGGCGAGATGGGTTTCCCGCGTCGATCGCTTCAGCTAACGGGCGCCCCTATTCCTCGCATTAAGCGAGACGAGATGGGATTCTCGCGTCGATCGCTTCATCTAACGGGCGCCCCTATTCCCCGCATTAAGCGAGACGAGATGGGATTCTCGCGTCGACCGCTTCAGCTAACGGGCGCCCCTATTCCTCGCATTAAGCGAGACGAGATGGGATTCTTGCATCGATCGCTTCAGCTAACGGACGTCCCTATTCCTCGCATTAAGCGAGATGAGATGGGATTCTCGCGTCGATCGCTTCAGCTAACGGGCGCCCCTATTCCTCGCATTAAGCGAGATGAGATGGGATTCTCGCGTCGATCGCTTCAGCTAACGGGCGCCCCTATTCCTCGCATTAAGCGGGGCGAGATGGGTTTCCCGCGTCGATCGCTTCAGCTAACGGGCGCCCCTATTCCTCGCATTAAGCGAGACGAGATGGGATTCTCGCGTCGATCGCTTCATCTAACGGGCGCCCCTATTCCCCGCATTAAGCGAGACGAGATGGGATTCTCGCGTCGATCGCTTCAGCTAACGGGCGCCCCTATTCCTCGCATTAAGCGAGACGAGATGGGATTCTTGCATCGATCGCTTCAGCTAACGGACGTCCCTATTCCCCGCATTAAGCGAGATGTATTGGGCTGGTCCACTGCAGGGTACATATTCAGAAAAAACAAGAGTTAAAATTGGTGCTACGTGGGAATCGATCCTGAGATCAACTTGTTGCTTCCTTGCACTTCTAGCCACTACCACAAACTCAACTTGTTGTACAACATGGAGAGCGCAGCCTACTAGAAGAAAAATGAGCGGGGCATTACGGTGCTTACCTCCTTTCCTTGCTTTTAGTTTTTTTTCATCTTTACTCATCTAATTCAACACGCTTGTCTGTGCCTTTTCTTTTACTCGGTTTTTCCATGCTTTTCATGAAAAAATATCGGTTAACGAACACATAAAATGTTGAATAAGCACTAAAAATGTTGAACGAGTATTGAAAAAATGTTGAATAAATATTAAAAGATGTTGAATAATTATTAAAAATGTTGAATAAGTATTTAAAATGTTGAGAAAGTATTTGACAAATGTTGAAATAGGTATCAAGAGTTGTAGAACGAGTGTTTTAAAAAGGTTGAACAAGTTTTTGAAAAATGTTGAATGGGTATTAAAAATGTTGAATAACTATTCAAAATGCTGAACAAGTATTTGACAAATGTTGAATAGGTATTAAGAATTGTTGAACTAGTGTTTAATAAATGTTGGAAAGTTTTTCAAATTTTTTAATAACTATTTAAAATGCTGAACAAGTATTTGAAAATGTTGAATAAGTATTTACAAATGTTAAACGACTACTTGAAAAATGTTAAACATGTATTTGAATTTTGAAGAGTGTTGAATAAGTACCGTTTGGACAATGTTGAATGTGTATACAAAAGATGTTGATCACTTATTAAAAACATATTTTTGACACATATGAAAATGTAGAATGAAATCGAAAACATCATAAGAAAAATAACAAAAAAGATGGAGAAGAAAAAAAAGAAAACCAAACAAAAAATGAAGAAGAAAAAATGTAAGAAAACAAAAAAGAAGAAACAAAATACAAGAAAGGAGAAAAATAAAAGAAAACAGGAAAAAACGGCTCCACTAGCCTCAAGTAGTACATGCTCTATAACTTTTCGCTAGAGGCACCTTGGTGGTGTGGCTAGCGACTAGACCTGGCGATGGGCAGCCCGGCCTGGTCGGCCCGACCCGGCCCGACACGAAAAAGCCCGACCCGGCCGGCCTGACACTACACCCGGGCCGGGCTTGGGCCCGGGCCCGCTGTTTTCGAGATTTACTGAAGGGGCTCGGCCCGTGGCCCGAGGCCTGACGGGTTTTAACACTTTCAGGCCGGGCTTGGGCCCAAAAATCAGGCCCGACGGTCGGGCTGGGCTCGGGCCTAGGTTTTCTGTCACAGGCTTCGGTAGGCCCGGCCCGAAGCCCGGCCCAGCCCGACAGATGGCCAGGTATATTGGTGACACCTGAGATTAGCCTCGGGACTAGGGATTGAATCCTGCATCTCCATATTTCTACACTGTATTTTTTAATCAGCGCGCGTCAGTGGGCCGGCCCAATACGACGTAGATAGAGGAAAACCTTCAGGAGAGCTCGCCCGACGCTCGCTTAAAGCGACAAATAGTCGCCGCGAGTGAGACCTCCACGCAAGTGATCGAGGAATCGAACTTGCGAACACACGATCAAGAGTTAACGTTCTCTACCACTCAAACTACCGCGGGTTGATGATTACTTGGCCGTGTGAATATTTAGGAACTAAATACAGCGACAAATCAATTTGGCGTGATAAGATCATGAAGGAGGAGTTACCCCCGCAATTGCGAAGGTTCGTGGGTGCTTCCTCCACTGCCTCGATGCCGGCGGAAGATCCTAGTAATCGCGGAGCAGCATCATAGCTAAGGAGACGATGGCCAGACAAGTGGCCCAGTGGGAGTGGCGCAATGCGGCATGCCACTTGGCATTTGTGAAATTCAATGTGACACCGGCCTAGGTCCTCGCAGACCCTAACCTCACTTAGGCCTGTGCTCGTGACCTATCGTTGGCTAGAGGGAATTGCAAGGGATCGGCCATTGACGGCACACACAGTGCATGCAACGTGTTCAATGAAATGGCTCAATAAGTCAACGTGAGAAGGAAGAAGGTAGGAGAGAGAAATAATGCCACTTGGACAAAGACCGGTCAAAACCATGCCAAGTCGGCAGTGATATCGGGTCTGCCTAGACAAGGGACAGAACTTGTCCGGTTTCAAGAGTTATGGGTGCAAATTGTCTAGTTTGGGAGTTGAGTGACTAAATCTAACTTCGTCAATAGTTGAGTAACGAAAAATATACTTTCCTCTAATTTATAATATATTAAACGTACATCTGTTTCAATGAGTTTCGTCAAATTTGCATGAATTGTGTTTGAATTTGTTTATATTGCAGGCGGGCGTTTGGGAGAAGCTCGTATCATTGTGTACCCAAAAAAATATTGTGTCTGTTTTGACGGCGGACGTTTGCAATGACCTTGAACCTCTCGCTATCGCCACCGCGCTGCTCATCGCCCGCCGCCGCCTATCTCCCATAGTTGGTGCCTCCATGGTCTCGTTCCCACATGCCTCTTTTACTGCCTAGGTCGAGGGCACACCCCGTGCTTTGCCTCTACACAGCGAACCACACCGGAGTCTAACTGCACGGAGAATTTTTCAGGTTGTTCTTTCTCCCGATCTCCTCCCATCGTAGAATATCCCAAAATCCTAGCATCATCCATCGGGTGCGGCAGTTGCCAACGCGCCGCGCCGTGCGGCCGCCGAGGAGTCATAGTCCTCGGTCTCGCCCTGCCCCCTCTCCTCCGCGTCGGCCGACGTGGGTCGTGTCTCCGTTTCCTCGGCCATGTCGCCGGCCGCAGCGATGCGGTCCGGTGTCGGCGCCGACAGAGTTCCCGTCTTCTCCCCTACATCACAAGTGCAGTGCCGGCCTGCCTACGTCGGGGTTGCTTGCCACATGGCCGACCCGAAGGTGGAGAATTGCGACCAGGTTCAATACCAAACCTCATCCCTGATCCTCCATAGCGAGCGCTAAAGATCAGTCGTTTTTTCGTATTCCGTATATATGAACTGAAAACACCAGTTTCAGGGCAAGAATGAATGAGATAATAAAATCACCAGATAGGAAGGCTGACCGCATACCCACCCCCGAAACCCACCCCCGCGTCGCCAACCCTAGGCGACACGGGGGCGATTCCCCACCGTCGGCCCTAGGCGTCCGCGTTCCTCTCCTCCCTCCTGCCACCGCCTGAGGCCACGCCGATGCAGCCTAGCCAATGACGGCGGCGGCAGGGCCTTTCCCCCTCGCGCGGTGGTGGTGTCCTCCTGGCGGCGGCTAATGGGTCGGCGGTTCACTGGCAGCAAGGCACAGCAGGTGATCAGCGGCGAGTGCATCGAAGGGGACTGCGCAGGCGCCCTCTCCGTGGCTGAGGAGCACCTATGGCCGCGGCCCAGATCACGGCCCCTGCGGTGCCTAGATGGGTTTCGGCGGGCCAGCAGATCTGGAGGCCGTTTACATGTAACATCCCAAATTTTCAATTTGGATGTTATACATAGGTCATCATATGCATATCATATTTTATTTGCATTTTGTTGGTGATCCTAGAAATCCTAAGCAACTCAAGGACCCAATGAGAGAGTTGGGGATTTCATTTATTTTCATATTTGAATTTTCTCAAATTTGAAAAGAGGATCAATTTGATTTTAGTATTTTTCTCTCCAAAATATTTCCAATATTAAAAATAAAACAGAGAAGATAATATGACTTCTTTAAAAAGAGAGGAATATTGGAGGAGAAATGTTAAAATAAAAATTATATTTTATTTGGATTTTATTTGCTATTTTATTTGAATTAGAAAAATATGCATTTTTGAAAATTGCATTTTTAGACCAGAAAAATATTTAGTTTGTTCTAAATATTAGGTTTAGACGGTGAAAATTGTTTCTGGTATTTTTAGCATTTTTTATTTTATTAGGATTTTATTCGGGCGGAATTTATTTAAAAAAAATATTTTCCCGCCCGACTAGGCTGAAGCCCAGCCGAGCAGGCCGCGGCCCACCTGCGCGCCGCCTTTCTCCCGCGCGGGGAGACCGAGCCGCCGCCGCCGCCGCCACCCGAGTCCGACCGGGGCACGACTCCTGGTCCGACCCGGCACCCCCTCCCGCAAGGCGAAGCCTCCCCCCTCACGTTTATAAGCGCCCCCCCCCCCCCCCCCCCCGCTGCCTCCTCCTCCCGTCCCGAGCCACCGCAACCACCGCCGTCGTTGCCGCTCGCCGCTGCTGTCCTGCTGCCGCCGCTAGCGCCGCCCGCTGCTGAAGCCCCGCGCCACCGACGCCGAAGCCGCCGCCACGCAGTTCGCCGGATCCTGCCGCCGCCCGCCGTTTTTTTAAAGAACCGGTAAAGACCGAACCGTCGCCCAATATTTTTTGGGGGTTTTCGTTAGATCGGTTTAGTTCTGTTTTTTCGAGTTCGCTAATTAGCGAGCGTTCGTTCGAATGTCACTGTTAGCGATCGTATTCGCTCGTTTGACCCTGATAGCGAACGTTCGTTCGATAGCCTTTTCTTTTTATTTTATTTTTGGCCAGGGACCTATCCGCGATTTTTATCACAGATTAGCCCCTGATCTTCAAACCTTCGCAGTTTTTTGCTCGCTCGTCCAAATCCAGTGAAACCAACGCCAAAATCTTCGTCTTGCTCCCCTCTTTCCAGATAACCAACTTGAACATGGTTTTGACAATTTAAAATGTGGCTGCAAGCAGATTTGAATTCAAACTTCTTTTGATCGTAGTTTGAGTTTCGTAGCTCCGATTCGATTGATTCTTTTTGCAGATCGAAGATTTTCGCTTGTACTTTCAATTTGGATACTTTCTCTTGAGTTTTACCCTTGCATCTATTTCTTGAGTGCTTATATATATGTTATTGTTTGTTTGCAATAGAGTTTCCGGAGTGCGAAGCGCGCTACTACGAGTCACTAGGGTTTTTAGATCATGATCAAGGCAAGTAACACTTTGATCATACCCCTTTATTACCCAGTTTTTATGCATTAGTTTCAATCCTCAAACATTGCCTGGTTAGGACCCGTTTAACATGTGGGTTTTGGGAAGTAGATGTTGAGGTAGTACATATTGCCCTTTCATTCAAACCTCGGGAGTTACTACGTTACGCTTTTTATACTTTGCTATGCTATGCTCGTAGACGTGGTTTGGATTGAGTGATTCATGACAGTTCTGAGAATTATTATGAACTAAGGGTTTATTTAAGGTGACTACTTTAACACACATCTGGGTGGATTAGTTGAGGCACCCTGGAGTACCCAGTGGTTGTCTGGGCACCTGGAGCAATCCAGCGCTGTCCTGGGATATCCCGGAGTACCCGTGTGATTATCCTATGGTTTCCCACCCAGGCTCAAAGGGATCATCAAATTATTCATGCTGGAAACTTTCGTGTACAGCCACAAGCCATTATGGGCTCTGGCATAGTTGAGTAAGTTGCAGGAAACCTTTCCATGATGGGCTAGCAGATGGGGATTGTAGGTGTACTGGCCTATCTATCAGTTAAGGGGACCTCTTCGAAAAGACTGTGTCTCCGTCATCCGTTTCTCAAACATCATGCAGTGCGAGAAATACAACGGAGGAGATCGAGTCTTGTGGGAAAAAGTGCGCAAACCTCTGCAGAGTGTACAAACTAATCATGGTTAGTCATGTCCCCGGTTATGGACATCTTCAGTATCTGGTGCTTGAATTATTGATTTGATCTCATCATTTTACTTAATTAAATTGTTGGGTTGATGATTACTTTAATTTGGGATTGAGTTGGAGGAACCTTCTCAATATTTCAAGAAACTTTGTAGTTATATAAAATATATTCCTTTGTTGTAGGGAAAAACGAGCTTTCTGCAAATGCTAAACATAGAGCCTCCACCAGCCAAATATGCATATAGTTATAGCTGTTACTTGTTCATTGTTTTATAATGTTATCTTGCCAGCATATTCCATGTGCTGACCTACACAGGCCGCAACGTATTATGTTGCAGAGTTTTCAGACGAAGAGTAAGGTGCGCTAGGTCGTTGTCGTGCACTCAGCTATGCCATTGGAGTTGATGGATTCATTTTACCTTTGAAACTTTCGATGTTATCTTATTTAGATGGCCTTTAGCCATATTATTGTAATAAGTTCTCTTTTGAGACATTCAGTGTAATAAGTGTGTGATTGAACTCTGTTATAAATCCTTCAAGTATTGTGTGTGTCAGCATTACCGATCCAGGGATGACACTTATACACAGAGATTTCACCGTCTGAGGTCGGATCACTACAAGATGGTATCAGAGCACACGCTGACTGTAGGACGCAACCACTAAGATGAGCCATAGGACCCTGTTCTCTACTCATTTTTGACTCTTATCCATTTTCTACTCTATAGATGGCGGACCCAAGGAATAAGTTTGCTCAACCAGATGAAGATACACCTTTTGGACGACACTTGAAGGAAGCCACTAGGTACATGGACATCGGAATACCAAGCTTCATCGGGACCTACATGGCCACTTTACCGGAAGAGGAGCGTTGGATGATTCGAGTTCATGTTCCAGGAAGGACATTCGCGCCAGTTACTGAGCCCATAGAGTTTTTCTTTGATGCACCAACCTGAAGTCTAGGAAAGAGCATGGAAGCCCACATCACCATGGGACGCATCTGCGAAGTTTACCACAAGGATCTTAAGGACACCATCTACCAGATATGTGCTACCTCTTAAGCATGTGTTGGTTCTCCCTTGAAGAGGAAAGGGTGATGCAGCAAAGCAGCGTAAGTATTTCCCTCAGTTTTTGAGAACCAAGGTATCAATCCAGTAGGAGACCACGCGCGAGTCACCTCGTACCTACACAAACAAATAAGAACCTCGCAACCAACACGATAAAGGGGTTGTCGATCCCTTCACGGCCACTTGCAAGAGTAAGATCTGATAGAGATAATAATAATAAGATAAATATTTTTGGTAATTTTATGATATAAATTGAAAGTAAAGATTGCAAAATAAAATAGATTGGAAACTTGTATGATGGAAAATAGACCCGGGGGCCATAGGTTTCAATAGTGGCTTATCTCAAGATAGCATAAGTATTACGATGGATGAACAAATTACGGTCGAGCAATTGATAGAATTGAGCATAGTTATCAGAATATCTAGGTATGATCATGTATATAGGCATCACGTCCGTGACAAGTAGACCGACTCCTCCTGCCTGCATCTACTACTATTACTCCACACATCGAGCGCTATCCAGCATGCATCTAGAGTATTAAGTTCATAAGAACGGAGTAACGCTTTAAGAAAGATGACATGATGTAGACGGATAAACTCATGCAATATGATATAAACCCCATCTTTTTATCCTCAATGGCAACAATACAATACGTGTCGTTTCCCCTACTTTCACTGGGATCGAGCACCGCAATATTGAACCCAAAGCTAAGCACTTCTCCCATTGCAAGAAAGATCAATCTAGTAGGCCAAACCAAACTAATAATTCAAAGAGACTTGCAAAGATAACCAATCATACATAAAAGAATTCAGAGAAGATTCAAATATTGTTCATAGATAATATTGATCATAAACCCACAATTCATCGGATCTCGACAAACACACCACAAAAGAAGATTACATCGAATAGATCTCCAAGAGAATCGAGGAGAACTTTGTATTGAGATCCAAAGAGAGAGAAGAAGCCATCTAGCTAATAACTATGGACCCGAAGGTCTGAAGTAAACTACTCACACATGATCGGACAGGCTATGGTGTTGATGTAGAAGCCCTCCATGATCAATGCCCCCTCCGACGGAGCGCCGGAAAAGGCCCCAAGATGGGATCTCACGGGTACAGAAGGTTGAGGCGGTGGAATTAGGTTTTCGTGGTGCCCTCTGATGTTTTCACGGTACGTAGGTATATATAGGAGGAAGAAGTAGGTCGGTGGAGCCACGAGGGGCCCACGAGGGTGGAGGGCACACCCAGGGGTAGGCACACCCCCTGCCTCGTGGCCTCCTCGTTGATTGCTTGACGTCCACTCCAAGTCCTCTGGATCACGTTTGTTCCAAAAATCATGCTCCCGAAGGTATCATTCCGTTTGGACTCCGTTTGATATTCTTTTTCTACGAAACACTAAAATAGGCAGAAAAATACAATTTGGGTTGGGCCTCCGGTTAATAGGTTAGTCCCAAAAATAATATAAAAGTGTATAAATAAGCCCATTAAACATCCAAATTAGAATATATATATATATAATAGCATGGAACAATACAAAATTATAGATACATTGGAGACGTATCAAGCATCGCCAAGCTTAGTTCCTGCTCGTCCTTGAGTAGGTAAATGATAAAAACAGAATTTTTGATTTGGAATGCTTCCTAACATATTTCTCAATGTAATTTTCTTTATTGTGGCATGAATGTTAAGATCTGAAAGATTCAAGATAAAAGTTTAATATTGACATAAAAATAATAATACTTCAAGCATATTAACTAAGCAATCATGGCTTCTCAAAATAACATGGCCAAAAAAGTTATCCCTACAAAATCATATAGTCTGGCTATGCTCTATCTTCATCACAGAAAATATTAAATCATGCACAACCCCGATAACAATCCAAGCAATTGTTTCATACTTTTGATGTTCTCAAACTTTTTCAACTTTCACGCAATACATGAGTGTGAGCCATGGACATAGCACTATAGGTGGAATAGAATGGTGGTTGTGGAGAAGACAAAAAAGGAGAAGATAGTCTCACATCAACTAGGCGTATCAACGGGCTATGGAGATGCCCATCAATAGATATCAATGTGAGTGAGTAGGGATTGCCATGCAACGGATGCACTAGAGCTATAAGTGTATGAAAACTCAACAAAAGAAACTAAGTGGGTGTGCATCCAACTTGCTTGCTCACGAAGACCTAGGGCAATTTGAGGAAGCCCATCATTGGAATATACAAGCCAAGTTCTATAATGTAAAATTCCCACTAGTTTATGAAAGTGACAACATAGGAGACTCTCTATCATGAAGATCATGGTGCTACTTTGAAGCACAAGTGTGGAAAAAGGATAGTAACATTGTCCCTTCTCTCTTTTTCTCTCATTTTTTATTTGGGCCTTCTTTTTTTGGCCTCTTTTATTTTTTTTCATCTGGAGTCTCATCCTGACTTGTGGGGGAATCATAGTCTCCATCATCCTTTCCTCACTGGGACAATGCTCTAATAATGATGATCATCATCACACTTCTTTTTACTTACAACTCAAGAATTACAACTCAATACTTAGAACAAAATATGACTCTATCTGAATGCCTCCGGCGGTGTACCGGGATATGCAATGAATCAAGAGTGACATGTATGAAAAAAAATTATGAACGGTGGCTTTGCCACAAATACGATGTCAACTACATGATCATGCATGGCGATATGACAATGATGAAGCGTGTCATAAAAAATGGAATGGTGGAAAGTTTCATGGCAATATATCTCAGAATGGCTATGGAAATGCCATAATAGGTAGGTATGGTGGCTGTTTTGAGGAAGGTATATGGTGGGTGTATGATACCAGCGAAAAGTGCGCGGTAATAGAGAGGCTAGCAAATGTGGAAGGGAGAGAGTGCATATAATCCATGGACTCAACATTAGTCATAAAGAACTCACATACTTATTGCAAAAATCTATTAGTTATCGAAACAAAGTACTACGCGCATGCTCCTAGAGGGGTAGATTGGTAGGAAAAGACCATCGCTTGTCCCCGACCGCCACTCATAAGGAAGACAATCAATAAATAAATCATGCTCCGACTTCATCACATAACAGTTCACCATACATGCATGCTACGGGAATCACAAAGTTCAACACAAGTATTTCTAAAATTCACAACTACTCAACTAGCATGACTCTAATATCACCATCTCCATATCTCAAAACAATTATCAAGTATCAAACTTCTCATAGTATTCAATGCACTTATATGAAAGTTTTTATTATGCTTAAAAGAAAATTACCATGCTGTTCTAAATGACTCTCAAAATAATATAAGTGAAGCATGAGAGATCAATTATTTCTATAAAATAAAACCACCACCGTGCTCTAAAAGATATAAGTGAAGCACTAGAGAAAAAACTATATAGCTCAAAAGATATAAGTGAAGCACATAGAGTATTCTAATAAATTCCGATTCATGTGTGTCTCTCTCAAAAGGTGTGTATAGAAAGGATGATTGTGGTAAGCTAAAAAGGAAAGACTCAAATCATACAAGACGCTCCAAGCAAAACACATATCATGTGGTGAATAAAAATATAGCTCCAAGTAAAGTTACCGATGAACGAAGAAAAAAGAGGTGATGCCTTCCGGGGCATCCCCAAGCTTAGGCTTTTTGGTGTCCTTGAATTTTACCTTGGGGTGCCTTGGGCATAACCAATCTTAGGCTCTTGCCACTCCTTGTTCCGTAATCCATGAAATCTTTACCCAAAACTTGAAAACTTCACAACACAAAACTTAACAGAAAATCTCGTGAGCTCCGTTAGCGAAGGAAAACAAAACACCACTTCAAGGTACTGTAGTGAACTCATTATTTATTTATATTTTTGTTAAACCTACTGTATTCCAACTTTTCTATGGTTTATAAACTCCATTACTAGACATAGATTCATCAAAATAAGCAAACAACACACGAAAAACAGAATCTGTCAAAAACAGAACAGTCTGTAGTAATCTGTATCAAACGCATACTTCTGAACCCCAAAAATTCTAAAATAAATTTATGGACGTGAGGAATTTATCTATTAATCATCTGCAAAAAGAATTAACTAAATATCACTCTCCATTAAAAAATGGCAGCAATTCTCGCGAGCGCTAAAGTTTCTGTTTTTACAGCAAGATCAAAAAGACTTTCCCCAAGTCTTCCCAATGGTTCTACTTGGCACAAACACTAATTAAAAGCAAAAAACACAACCAAAATAGAGGCTAGATAAATTTTTTATTACTAAACAGGAATAAAAATAAAATTGGGTTGCCTCCCAACAAGCGCTATTGTTTAACGCCCCTAGCTAGGCATAAAAGCGAGGATAGATCTAGGTATTATCATCTTTGGTAGGCAATTCTTCAATAGAACACTTATAACCCTTAGGAGTTTCCTTCTTTCTATTAATGATTAAGATCCTAGGCAAGAAATCAAGAAAATTATTTGTAGCAAAAGGTTCCTTAATGATAGTAAGAAAGTTGGGGTGAACACTTATGGATTTGAAATCCGCATTTTCCTTACTAGAAGTTTCACCCTTATTCTTAGGAACGTACATTAATTTGGCAACTTTGGTAGGGGGTTTGAAGTATTCCTTAAAGCGGAAAAAGTGGACCCCAAGTTGGTAATAATACCCTCAAGTTTATCAATTCTAGTGGAATCTTGGTCAATTCTTTCATTAACTACAAGTTCTTTTTCTTTAAAACTTTTCAGAGCAACTCCTACCTTAGATCAATATTGGGTAATTTGGTTATGGATCTTTTTCTCCAAATTCTCAATCAATTCAACAGTGGAAACTTTATTTCAATAATATTGAGCCTTTGCATAACATGTTCCAAAGTTAACATAGTTCCATTAACCAAGAGAGGTGGTGTGCCAAACAAATCTATCATAGCATTGTAAGAATCAAAAGTGTGGCTACCCAAGAAATTTCCTCCGGTAATGGTATCAAGAATATATCTATTTCAAGGAATGATGCCTACATAAAAATTGCGAAGAAGAACATAAGTAGATTGCTTCCTAGTAGATTTATTTTGCGCATTGCAAATTCTGAACCAAGCATCTTTTAGATTTTCTCCCTCCCTTTGTTTAAAATTAAGGACCTCATTATCGGGAGATAAAGGAGTAGATAAAGGACTAGCCATAACGACAAAGCAAGCGAAAGAAAGGGCGAACGAAAAAGAGGGCGAATAAAACGGCAAGGGTGAAATGGGGGAGAGGAAAACGAGAGGCAAATGTCAAATAATGTAATGCGAAGGATAAGAGTTGGGATGGGTACTTGGTATGTCTTGACTTGGCGTAGATCTCCCCGGCAACGGCGCCAGAAATCCTTCTTGCTACCTCTTGAGCATGTGTTGGTTTTCCCTTGAAGAGGAAAGGGTGATGTAGCAAAGCAGCATAAGTATTTCCCTAAGTTTTTGAGAACCAAGGTATCAATCGAGTAGGAGAACACGCGCGAGTCACCTCGTACCTACACAAACAAATAAGAACCTCGCAACCAACGCGGTAAAGGGGTTGTCAATCCCTTCGTGGCCACTTGCAAGAGTGAGATCTGATAGAGATAATAATAATAAGATAAATATTTTTGGTATTTTTATGATATAAATTGAAAGTAAATATTGCAAAATAAAATAGATTGGAAACTTGTATGATGGAAAATAGACCCGGGGGCCATAGGTTCCACTAGTGGCTTCTCTCAAGATAGCATAAGTATTACGGTGGGTGAACAAATTACTGTCGAGCAATTGATAGAATTGAGCATAGTTATCAGAATATCTAGGTATGATCATGTATATAGGCATCACGTCCGTGACAAGTAGACCGACTCCTGCCTGCATCTATTACTATTACTCCACACATCGACCGCTATCCAGCATGCATCTAGAGTATTAAGTTCATAAGAACGGAGTAACGCTTTAAGCAAGATGACATGATGTAGACGGATAAACTCATGCAATATGATATAAACCCCATATTTTTATCCTCGATGGCAACAATACAATACATGTTGTTTCCCCTGCTGTCACTGGGATCGAGCACCGCAAGATTAAACCCAAAGCTAAGCACTTCTCCCATTGCAAGAAAGATCAATCTAGTAGGCCAAACCAAACTGATAATTCGAAGAGACTTGCAAATATAAGCAATCATACATACAAGAATTCAAAGAAGATTCAAATATTGTTCATAGATAATCTTGATCATAAACCCACAATTCATCGGATCTCGACAAACACACCGCAAAAGAAGATTACATCGAATAGATCTCCAAGAGAATCGAGGAGAACTTTGTATTGAGATCCAAAGGGAGAGAAGAAGCCATCTAGCTAATAACTATGGACCCGAAGGTCTGAAGTAAACTACTCACACATCATTGGAGAGGCTATGGTGTTGATGTAGAAGCCCTCCGTGATCAATGCCCCCTCCGGGGGAGCGTCGGAAAAGGCCCCAAGATGGGATCTCACGGGTACAGAAGGTTGCGGTGGTGGAATTAGGTTTTCGTGGTGCCCTCTGATGTTTTCAGGGTACGTTGGTATATATAGGAGGAAGAAGTAGGTCGGTGGAGCCACGAGGGGCCCACCAGGGTGGAGGGCACGCCCAGGGGGGTAGGCGTGCCCCCTGCCTTGTGGCCTCCTCATTGATTGCTTGACGTCCACTCCAAGTCCTCTGGATCACGTTTGTTCCAAAAATCACGCTCCCGAAGGTTTCATTCCGTTTGGACTCCGTTTGATATTCTTTTTCTGCGAAACACTGAAGTAGGCAAAAAAAATACCAATTTGGGCTGGGCCTCCGGTTGATGGGTTAGTCCCAAAAATAATATAAAAGTGTATATATAAGCCCATTAAACATCCAAAACATAATATATATAATAGCATGGAACAATCAAAAATTATAGATAGGTTGGAGGCGTATCAATATGCGGACGCCGAGATGAGCAATGGGAGATGATTTGCACCAAGAGGGACAAGTCCATTGCAGCCTACCACTACTAGGGAAAACTTTATACACAGAATCTTAGCAGCAGCGCGGTTTAAAAACAGACGCTACTGCAAATTAGCAGTAGCGAGCTTCAGAAAACCATGCTACTAATAGCACAGTAGTAGTAGCGGTCTAGGTGGAACAAGCGCTACTACTATAATTGCCACGGCGTTGCCCCTAGGCTAGATATAGTAGTAGCGCCCTTCCGAGGACGCGCTACTGCTAAAGTAGTTAGTAGCAAAGTTTTTCTTCAAAACACGCTACTGCTAAGTATTGCACCTAATTAAGTTTAGTCCCGTACTGCTAAGCGAACAAGGTGTTTACCACCTTAAATATGTTACTTCTCAAACTATCTCAAGCACTTGGTCTTCATTGAACTATATGTGTAGGATTTGTGGCTGCAATATGAATCTTCACCAGTGCTTATACAGGTACTGTGAGGATTCATGTTGACTATTTAGATTCTACACAAAAAGATCAATGGTGACCAATGTATATTTTTGAAGTTTTTACATGCTTAGACTTAGCAGTAGCGTTTTTTCAGGGCAAAGCGCTACTGATATTATAAAACAGAAAGGAATAGTTGTAGCGCGTTTTGCTTGACACGCTATAGCTAACTTAGCTATAGCGCGTTCCGGCAAAACGCGTTGCTGCTAGTTTGACTTGACCCCCGGTCGTGCGGGCTCAAAATTTCGCTAAGTCCTTCCCCTTCACTCCCCCCTCTTCCCCAACTGCACCATCGCCGTCGTCGCCCTGCCGCTCTCGACCTCACCGCCGCCGCCCTCAACCTCACCACCGCCGCCGCCCACCGCACACCCTCGACGCCGCCCCCGACCTCGACGCCGCCCCTGACCCCGACATCGACGCTGCCCTCCGCCGCGCGCCCGAGCCCCGACCCCGTCCTCGACGCCGCCTGCCCCTCCCTTGCCGCAATCACCGTAAGGCTCTGCCTCTCCTCTCCCCTACCCTCCCCTCTCTCTCTCTCTGCTAGGGCAATTCATATATGTGTTGATGCTGTGTTGATGTTCATATGAACCATAGGAGTTCATATGAACCATAGATTTGTTTAGGGCAGTAGGCATTTTTTAGCATTTAGGAAAAATGATTAGCAAATTTTTTTAGGAAATTAGCTACGGCAATTTTGTATGAAAATGCCTAAATAGTAATTTCATTCAAAAAACAAAAAACAGAATTGTTTTTCTCTCAAAACCTTGGTTAAACTAATTGTTGCTATGTAAACAAAAAACAAGATTGTTGTTATATGATATATGTCATTGATGTTTATTTGCATATTCCATTATTGAAGTGGTTCGATTGTGCCCAAGTGGCTTTGTTGTTTCCAGGGAATGAAGTCGAGTGGCCTATGTTTTGCCGGAATGTTGATTCATCTCCGTTCTGACAAATTTCAGGTTCTCGATTTGTCCACTTTTTAGTAAAAGTCATGCCGAAATTTTCTGTGAATTTCGGCATGACTTGTGCTAAAACTAGGACATATCGAGTGCCCGGGATTTGCCGCACCGGGAAGGAGTCAACATTCCTGCAAAGCATAGGCCGTTTTTATGTCATTATTCATTTTATTAGGTATAGAATTAATTGACTAGATTTAATCATAAGAACTAGTTGAATTAATAGAACTAGTTGAACATGTCACATTTGTTGTTATTTTTTTAGTTAAAGCAATTTTTCCCGCATCGACATCGACGATGCCTATCCCGCATCCTCGTCGTCGAGTCGACGGAAGACACCTGTGTCACCAGATGGGCCATGTCCGGGACTGGGCTCCGCCGGGGTGGTACTGGGAAGTGCTACCTACCGGGGGGCGCAGGTTGGTGAGGAGCCAGCCTGTCGTTGACCCGAACCTTCTTTGGTGGTGGTCGCGTGGGCCAGTGACGGTCCAGAGGCTCGAGGACCCGCGAAGGTGGTGCGTCACCGTGTTAGTGAGGAGGACACGCACGTCTGTCGCTACTTGTTTGCGTTGTAGTACAGATTCTCCAATACCTGGCAGGTTCTCCAGGGATCTCACTGGAGCTATGATCCTGCGATGGTTCCTTCTCTTTGGGTGTACACCGCCCGCGCCGATACCCGTCGTGCGCTAGGGTTTTAGTTGTATTAGTGATGTTATATGTATGGTACTATTCAGGGTGTATTAGTGATAATATTCGACGATGTACGGATGCATGAGATGATTTACTTTTGCTTATTGAATGCATGCTAATTTGAATACTTATTTATTTTATGATTTGGTTTTGCTTATTGAATGCTCATGTCAATATGAGTCCTATAAGATATTTTGAGTATCCTAGTAGTTGTCTTTGATCGAATTCAATTAATGTTTCAACTATGAACATAGGAAATGTCTGACAACGAAAAGGATTTCGGTATTTGCAAATACTGCAAAGACGAGCGCGGCATGTGCGACGGAATCTTCCTAGATGATGATAGGCGCTTCAGCATCAAGCTGGACGTGAACTTCGAAGTGGATACAGTAAGTCACAACGACAAGTCTTTTTTCGTAATTAAGCATGACATCTGCTTCATTTGCTTCAACTTATAATTTAATTTTTTTTACTATTCTACTAGTGTATCCCCTGCCATGCAAGAGTTTTTGTCTTGGATAAGATAGGTTTCAGTCGTGCTATGGAGGTAAAGAAAGTTTACTTGAAGACCGAGCATGGTTGTATTTTCCACGCAAAATTATACAATGCAAACGACTACACCTATTTTGGATCCAAAACTTGGCGAGCACTATGCAAGACTTATGCATTTGAGCCTGATATGGTTATCACCTTTGATATTCGTCCGGACGATGATATTGAAGGTAATATCGACAGCTGGGTCGATGTGCAGATGCCTCCAGTTGTACCATTATGTGAGTTTCTCAACCATATTTATGTCTTTGATATTGTTTATTCAAAAATAGTTGACAACTAATTTCTATTGTCAGCTTATTTCCGTTCAAGCAAACATGTCCATCGCTTGGTAACAGGACCTACTACTATCCCGGGGCTGAACTAAACTGCGAGGAGTTAAGTCATTATGTTTCATGGCTTGAGGATCTTGATACAGTCAAGACAAATTTTCTTCCTGCACTTAGAAATGTTAGTACTAAAAACGTGCGACCAATAGTGTTCGTAATGAACTACGGTCACATCTATTTAGGAAAGATGGTAAGATTTTTACTATTTGTCCTCAGTGCATCTTTTGCATACATTATTTTTTAAGCTAAACTTCATTGCTAAGTATGTTACTATACGATGTTATTCAACAGGGACTCCCGATGAATGTTGTGCCTCATGGGATCGAGACTAAAGGTACCATGAGTATTGTTAGCTTACGGACAATATATCCTACAATGCACTTTAGTGCATTCAGGATTTTTAATAGCGAGGAATGCTTAATAGTGAAAGACTGGACCAAATTTGTGATGGAGGAGTGTAGAGAAGTACTAGGGGCAGCAATCAGAAGCGCAGCCCACGATTAGGAGACAGGTTCATCTGCATGCTCCAACTTGATGAAGGAGGAGAGCTACACATGTTTTTATGTTATTTTACCTAATCGAAAGTACTACTAGTCCAAACTAGATCAAGTTTGGATTAGTAGTATACTTTTGACATGCACCACATATTGCCTCCACTTGAACCTAATCCACCTTCATTTGACACACTGTTATGGACATAATGATATAAATCTCATAATTGGTATTGTACCAAAATTTGTATAACGGCGTATAAATACACTAAAAATTAAAAAAAATGAAAAAAGAATACTAGTAGCGATGGATAGTAAACACGTTGCAACTAGCTAGATTAGCAGCAGCGCGGGAGAGAACAAGCGTTGCTGCTATGTGTCTTAGCAGTAGCGCGTGTCGCATGTGCTACTGCTAAGTAATAGCTGTAGCGCCTTATTAGTAGCACGGTAGCCCGCGCTACTAGTGGGCATTAAACATGCGCTACTACTAGGGTTTTCCCTAGTAGTGTACTTCCAGGAGTTAAACCAGCACATTCATCGTCAGGAGAACCAGATGTGCGCTGGCATGATAGACATGAAGAAGTTGATGACTAGGAACATGGAGGTAGAAGAGGAACTCAAGTCTACATGCGATGGATATGAAGAAGAAATTGCAGTACTACTGGAGAAGAATGAAGACCTGAAGAAGAAGCTAGGAGTATTCATGGGAGACCCTGCGCCAGGAGAGGACAACCTTCCCGAGGACTACATCATCATCGACGACACCGACTCCGACCCCGATAGTGATGATGATTATGAAGACGAAGCTAGAGCAGATATCATGGAGTCTTCCACCGATCAAAGTTTTTAGTCGACCACCATATTATCAATAGTATTCCCCCATGTATATAGGATAGTTCGAGTATTTTGTAACGACAGTTAGATTGATTGTATGCCATTGTTTGAGTGGTGTGATTATGATTGTGTGTTTGTCTCATGTGCATATGGGTAGTGATTTATCTTTAGACCTCACTCTATTCTAATCTCTCCCCTCTAAACCTGTCAGATGCCTCCGAGACGTGACCCCGAATTTGTCTTCCCACCGAAGCTCACTCAGTTGATCCAGCAGCAGAATGCCTTGATGCAGCTACTAGTTCAGAACCGAGGCAACAACAATAACAACAACCCACCGCCACCACCTCCAGTTGACAACTTAGCCCGTTTTGAGGTTGAATCCGCCGGTGTTTTCTAGTAGGACCGAGTCGATTGTTGCTGATGACTGGCTCCGCATGATTGGAAGGGAGCTAACCATCGCAGGTTGCATAGATGCTGAGAAGGTGCGCTTTGTCACACATCAATTGGATGGACCAGCAGCCTCATGGTGGGAGAATTACACAGCCACTTTTCCCATAGCCAATGACACATGGGATCAGTTTCAGCAAGCTTTCCGCACATCACATGTCTCAACTGGAGCAATGAGTATGAAGAAGCGTGAGTTTCACAACTTACGCCAGGTAAATCATACTGTGGGGCAGTACGTGGATGAGTTTAGTAAATTAGCCCGATATGCCCCAGATGATGTGGTCACAGATGCCCCAAAGCAAGAGAAGTTTATGGAAGGCTGAATGATGAGCTGAGTATGCAGTTGATGGTAGCAACATTCAATAACTACCAGGATTTGGTAGACAGGGCCCTTATGATCGAAGGCAAGCAACAACAAATAGAGATCCGCAAAAGGAAGTATGGACAAGGGAAGTACAATTCTGGAGTTCAACAGAAGCCTCGCTTTACCCCTAACTCGGGAGGATACAACCATAACCATGGAGGCCATACCCATAATGGAGGAAGCACGCACAATCACAATGGCCCCAAGAATGGAAATGGGAATGGAGCAAGTAGCAGCCAGAACCGTTCCAACCCAGCAACACCCGCCAAGAAGGATCTAAGTCACATTACTTCTTTCAAGTGCGGGAAGACTGGACACTATGCCACCGAATGCCCTGAAGCAAGGAACGGCAATGGAAATGGAAACTCTAGGAAGAAGCCCAACCCTTTCACCAGAGGACAAGTGAACCACGTTAACGTGGAGGAGGTTGAAGAACAGCCAGATGCAGTTATAGGTAAGTTTTTGATTAAGTCATTTACTTCTACTGTTCTTTTTGATACTGGTGCATCACATTCATACATATCAAGGGTATTTGTGGATAAGTAAAAGTTGCCAACCAAAGTCCTTAAAACACATATGCTAGTGAGCTCACCCGGAGCGGAGTATATGGAAAGCAGTGGATGTTTTCAGATGCCATTAGCCATAGGTAGGCACATTTTCCCCTCAGACCTAATAATCTTGGAATCACAAGGATTGGATGTGATATTAGGCATGGATTGGCTATCCATGTATGAAGGAAATATCGATTGTGCTAGTAGGTCAATTCTACTCACCACCCCAGAGGGTAAACGGATCAAGTATGTATCACGACATGCACCAAGGAGGATCCAAGTAAATTCACTCTCAGGAGTTGTTCAGGAAGAAGTGCCTGTTGTGAAGGATTACCCGGATGTGTTTCCAAAGGAATTACCAGGCATGCCACCAGATCGAGACATATAATTCTTGATAGAGCTGTTGCCAGGCACCGGACTAATATCGAAGAGACCATATCGGATGCCCGCAAATGATCTGGAGGAAATTAAGAAGCGGATTAAGGATTTACTGGAGAAAGGTTATATTCGACCAAGTTCATCACCTTGGGGAGCCTCGGTGCTCTTAGTTGAGAAGAAGGATGGATCTTTGAGAATGGTTGTTGATTATCGGGCATTGCATGAAGTGACGATCAAGAATAAGTACCCACTACCAATGATCAATGATTTGTTTGACCAGTTGCAAGGAGCTAAAGTATTCTCCAAGATCGATCTTAGATCAGGGTACCACTAGTTGAAGATTCGGGAACTGGATATACCTAAGACAGCTTTTACCACAAGGTACGAGCTATATGAATACACGGTCATGTCATTTGGATTGACTGATGCCCCTGCCTATTTTATGAGTATGATGAACAAGGTGTTCATGGAGTTTTTGGATAAGTTCATTGTGGTGTTCATTGATGATATTCTGGTATACTCGAAGAATGAAGAGGAGCACAAGGAACACTTGCGCTTAGTTCTCGAGTAGATCGGGGAACATCAGTTGTATGCCAAGTTTAGCAAGTGTGAGTTTGGTTGAAGGAAGTTGGTTTTCCTGGACATGTTATATCAGGAGAATGTATAGAAGTCGAGCCCACCAAGGTTCAGTCTGTCACCGAGTGGTTGGCACCCACCTCAGTTGGAGAGATCCGAAGTTTTCTGGGACTCGCAGGATATTATCGGAGATTCATTGAGGATTTTTCCAAGATTGTGAAACCCATGACAGAGTTGTTGAAGAAGGACACCAAGTTTAAATGGACCGAGGATTGTGAGGCCAGTTTTTAGGAGTTGAAGAAATGTTTGGTTACAGCCCCAGTACTGATTCTTCCGGATATACGCAAGGATTTCCAAGTGTATTACGATGCTTCTTGCTTGGGACTTGGAGGTGTACTTATGCAAGATGGAAGAGTTGTTTCATATGCCTCACGGCAGCTTCGACCTCATGAGTTGAATTATGCCACCCATGATTTGGAGTTAGCAGCCGTAGTGCATGTGCTCAAGACCTAGAGACATTTTCTGATTGGAAACCATTGTGATGTGTACATGGGTCACAAGAGTTTGAAGTACATTTTCACGCAGAAGGAGTTGAATCTCAGGCAGAGGAGATGGCTGGAGCTCATAAAGGATTATGATATGAAGTTGCATTATCATCCAGGAAAGGCCAATGTCATAGCAGATGCTTTGAGCCACAAAAGTTTTGCAAATACCCTCGTAAGCGGAGGATTACTGCAGGAGTTAGTTGACGATATCAAGGAACTACGTTTGGAGATAGTTCCAAGAGGTTTTGTTGCAGTAATGGAGGTTCAGTCTACATTATTGGGAAAGATTCGAGAAGCTCAGAAGGATGATAAGGAAATCGCTGAGATAAAGGAGAAGATGCGCAAAGAAAAAGGCAAAGGTTTTCGTGAGGATGAGCATGAGACTTTATGGTTGAGGATCGTGTATATGTGCCCAATAATGCGGAGATCGGGAAGTTAATACTTCAGGAAGCTCATGACTCGCCATACTCGATTCACCCCGGAAACACCAAGATGTATTTGGATTTGAAAGAGCGTTTCCGGTGGACGGGTATGAAGAAGGATATTGCCGAGTATGTAGCAGTATGTGATGTATGTCAGAGAGTGAAGGCAGAACATCAGAAGCCGGCAGGATTACTTCAGCCTATGTCGATACCCGAATGGAAGTGGGACAAGCTTGGCATGGATTTCATCACCGGATTGCCCAGGACCCGATCTTGGTATGATTCTATCTAGGATGTAGGTGATCATTTAACCAAGGTAGCTCACTTTATCCTAGTGAAAACCACTTATACAAGCGCGAAGTTGGACAAGATATATATGACCAGGATCGTATGTCTGCATGGAGTTCCGAGGACCATCATATCGGATAGAGGAACACAGTTTACCTAGAAGTTTTGGATTCAGCTGCACCAGACTTTGGGTACTAGGCTAGAGTTCAGTACAACCTTTCATCCACAGACAGATGGACAGACCGAGAGAGTCAATCAGATTCTGGAGGACATGTTGAGAGCATGTGCGCTAGATTATGGATCTAGTTGGGATGATAATTTACCTTACGCAGAGTTCTCATACAACAACAGTTATCAGGCTAGTTTGAAGATGGCAACTTTTGAAGCTTTGTATGGAAGGAGGTGCAGGACACTGTTGATATGGGATGAAGTTGGAGACCGTTAATTGTTTGGATCGGATTTGATCAAAGAGTCTAAAGAGAGGGTTAAGTTGATTCGAGATAGAAGGAAGGTAGCTCAGTCTAGGCAGAAGAGTTATGCCAACACAAAACGCAAGGAGGTAGTTTATGAGATTGGAGACCGAGCGTATCTACGTGTGTCACCCCTGCGAGGAGTTAAACGATTTGGAGTGAAGGGTAAGTTAGCCCTAAGATTTGTAGGGCCATACCGAGTTCTGGAACGTATGGGAGATGTGGCCTATAAGTTGGAGTTACCCGAAGGATTGTCAGGAGTTCACGATGTATTTCACATTTCCCAATTGAAGAAGTGCCATGCTGAGATGGCCGATATTCCTCTAAGAGAAACGGTGCCCCTGGAAGCAATTCAATTGGATAATGACCTAACTTACGAGGAGAAACCCATGAAGATTCTCGAGTTTGCTAGCCGGGTTACACGCAGCAAGGTTATCAAGTTTTGCAAAGTTCAGTGGAGCCACCATACCGAGGATGAAGCCACCGGGGAGTGAGAAGAAGACCTACGGAAAGACCACCCGCACCTATTTTTTAGCCAACCCAAATCTCGAGGGCGAGATTCATCTTAAGGGGGGTAGGTTTGTAACATCCCAAATTTTCAATTTGGATGCTATACATAGGTCATCATATGCATATCATATTTTATTTGCATTTTGTTGGTGATCCTAGAAATCCTAAGCAACTCAAGGACCCAAGGAGAGATTTGGGATTTCATTTATTTTCATATTTGAATTTTCTCAAATTTGAAAAGAGGATCAATTTGGTTTTAATATTTTTCTCTCCAAAATATTTCCAATATTAAAAATAAAAGAGAGAAGATAATATGACTTCTTCAAAAAGAGAGGAATATTGGAGGAGAAACGTTAAAATCAAATTTATATTTTATTTGCTATTTTATTTGAATTAGAAAAATATGCACTTTTGAAAATTGCATTTTTAAATCACAAAAATGTTCACTTTGTTCTAAATATTAGGTTTAGATGGTGAAAATTGTTTCTGTTATTTTTATTTTTTTTATTTTTTTACGATTTTATTTGGGCGGAATTTTATTTTTTATTTAAAAAATCTCTTCCGGCCGACTCGGCCGAAGCCCAGCCGAGCAGGCCGCGGCCCACCTGCGCATCGCCTTCCTCCCACGCGGGGAGACCGAGTCGCCGCCGCCGCCACCCGAGTCTGGCCGGGGCACGACTCCCGGTCCAACCCGGCGCCCCCTCCCGCAAGGCGAAGCCCCCCTCGCCTTTATAAGTGCCCGCCCCGCCGCCTCCTCCTGTCCCGAGCCGCCGCAACCACCGTCGCCCGCAGTCGACGCCGCCGTATCCACCGCCGTTGTTGCCGCTCGCCGCCGCTGCCCTGCTGCGGACGCTGCTCTCCGCCGCCGCTAGCGCCGCCCGCTGCCGAAGCCCTGCGCCGCCACCGCCGCGCCGTTCACCGGATCGCACCGCCGCTGCCCGCCGTTTTTTTAAGAACCGGTAAAGACCGAACCGTCGCCCAGTTTTTTTGGGGGGTTTTCGTTAGATCGATTTAGTTAGTTTTTTCGAGTTCGCTAATTAGCAAGCGTTCGTTCGAACTTCTCTGTTAGCAAACGTATTCACTCGTTCGACCCTGATAGCGAACATTCTTTCGATAGCCTTTTTGTTTTTATTTTATTTTCGGCCAGGGACCTATCCACGATTTTTATCGCAGATTAGCCCCTGATCTTCAAACTTTCGCAACTTTTTGCTCGCTCGTCCAAATCCAGTGAAACCAACGCCAAAATCTTCGTCTTGTTCCCCTCTTTCCAGATAACCAACTTGAACATGGTTTTGACAATTTAAAATGTGGTTCCAAGCAGATTTGAATTTGAACTTTTTTTGATCGTAGTTTGAGTTTCGTAGCTCCGATTCGATTGATTCTTTTTGCAAACCGAAGCACTTCACTTGTACTTTCAATTTGGATATTTTCTCTTGAGTTTTAACCTTGCATCTATTGCTTGAGTGCTTATGTATGTTATTGTCTGTTTGTGATAGAGTTTCCGGAGTGCGAAGCGTGCTACTACGAGTCACTTGGGTTTTCAGATCATCAGCAAGGCAAGTAACACTTTGATCATACCCCTTTATTACCCAGTTTTTATGCATTAGTTTCAATCCTCAAACACTGCATGGTTAGGACCTATTTAACATGTGGGTTTTGGGAAGTAGATGTTGAGGTAGTACCTATTGCCCTTTCATTCAAACCTCGGGAGTTACTACGTTACGCTTATTATACTTTGCTATGCTATGCTCGTAGACGTGGTTTGGATTGAGTGGTTCATGATAGTTGTGAGAATTATTATGAACTAAGGGTTTATTTAAGGTGGCTACTTTAACACATATCTGGGTGGATTGGTTGAGGCACCCTGGAGTACCCAATGGTTGTCTGGGCACCTGGAGCAATCCAGCACTGTCCTGGGATATCTCAGAGTACCCGTGTGATTATCCTATTGTTTGCCACCCAGGCTCAAAGGGATCATAAAATTATTCATGCTGGAAACTTTCGTGTGCAGCCACAAGCCATTATGGGCTCTGGCATAGTTGAGTAAGTTGCAGGAGACCTTTCCATGATGGGCCAGCAGATGTAGGGGATTGTAGGTGTACCGACCTATCTATCGGTTAAGGGGACCTCTTCGGAAAGACTGTGTCTCGGTCATCCGTTTCTCAAACATCATGCAGTGCGAGAAATACAACAGAGGAGATCGAGTCTTGTGGGGAAAAGTGCGCAAACCTCTATAGAGTGTACAAACTAATCATGGTTAGCCGTGTCCCCAGTTATGGACATCTTGAATATATGGTGCTTGAATTATTGATTTGATCTCATCACTTTACTTAATTAAATTGTTGGGTTGATGATTACTTTAATTTGGGATTGAGTTGGAGGAACCTTCTCAATATTTCAACAAACTTTGTAGTTAAATAAAATATATTCCTTTGTTGTGGGGAAAAACTAGCTTTCTGCAAATGCTAAACATAGAGCCTCCAACAGCCAAATATGCATATAGTTATAGCTGTTACTTGTTCATTGTTTTATAGTGTTATCTTGCCGGCATATTCCATGTGCTGACCTACATAGGCTGCAACGTATTATGTTGCAGAGTTTTCAAATGAAGAGTAAGGTGCGCTAGGTCATTTTCATGCACTCAGCTATGCCGTTGGAGTTGATGGACTCATTTTACCTTCGAAGCTTCCGCTATTATCTTATTTAGATGGCCTTCAGCCATATTATTGTAATAAGTTCTCTTTTGAGGCATTCGGTGTAATAAGTGTGTGATTGAACTCTGTTATAAATCCTTCATGTACTGTGTGTGTCAGCATTACCGATCCAGAGATGACACTTATACACAGAGAATGACTGTCTGAGGTCGGATCGCTACACTACAAGAGGGTGTGGTGGGCCTGGCGGCGCTAGCCTTGGCATCGTGGTGGTGTCGTGGCCGGTCAGGCGGCGGCGGTCTGGATTCTTCGTCCACTCCCCGTCAGAGATGGCTGCGGCCCACGCACAAGATGCTTGATGGAGGACCTTCGAACGGATCCGGGTGAAAACCTGCTTTTGGCTAGAGGTCAAAGCCGGCAGTGGCGGTGCTATTTGCGACGTTCCTTTCTTGAAAGCATCGCCGAGGAGAAGTTCAAGGCCACCATCTGCTACCTCCAGGGGAAACCCTAGATCTCTAGATCAGATGACGGCGGTGTTCTTGTGTCATTTCCCTCATGGGGGCGTCATTCTTGGAGGTGTACACGGGTTCGAGGGACCAGTGGACGGATTCTTTGGTGGAGCGGTGCGTCATCTCACTCATTGATGGCGGTGGATCTCGGCGGCATGGTGCTATGGTGACTCGGCGTCGGATGCGCGGAGATTGACTCGCACAGGAGGGTGTCACGGTCTGACGTCGTGGTGGCGTCGACGGCAGCTAGACCGTGCAAGGTAGATGCAGCAGTACAACTCTGAAGATGAATTGGTGTCAGGTGGCTGCAGCGGCCTCATACTGGACAGGCGTCCTGGTTGAGGAGTGCGCCGGACCGGTGGGTGCCCCATACCCGATAGACGTCCTGGATGGGACATCAGGTCTTAGATATTAGGTTTGGCATATGGGAGCGCGCACTCCTGGTTTTTAAAATGTTTTTTAAACATATTTTGAAATGTCAAAAAAATTCAAACAAAAACTAGGCACGTACATCTCGATATATTGTACATGCTCATAAAGTTGTTTTGTGAAAAACCGACAACTGATGTGTCGCATGTGAAAAGGACAAAATCCGGTGTTAAAAAATGCTTTTCACAAGACATCCTTTTGTCTTTTTTACACAAGCCACAAAAATACTAATTTTCTTCGAAACTTGATGTGCACACATATAATGTCGAGATGTATGCGCCAAATTTTTGTTTAAAATTTTTTCACACTTTGAAAAAAATACGTGCAGGAGCGCGGGCTCCCAGGAGCACTAACCGATTTATGGTCAAACCTTGTAATTGACATACAGATTGTACAAACATATTTCCTCTCATCTATTTTTCCAGTCGCCTATAATTACTGGTAAAATTATCCATTATAACTGCATGTCGCACATCGATTTGGTGCTCATACTATTCACCAAATGCCCCTGCATTCAAACAACTTGGCGAACCGAAGGATTAGTTTTTCTGAATAACAGAAGAACCAAAATTAGTGCTCATATATGCTATGGATTCTTTATCAGTAAAAAGAGGGTAGTTGGCTCCTAATCAGCCGCAACATCGATATTCCCGGAGCTACAGCGTCGCGTCGCTAGGTGAACACAATCGCGGTGAGCCATCGATGGACCACACGAGTTAGATTCTGGGCACTAGTGCGTCAACGCCGGAAGCCGGGGGAAGGTAGAGAGAGGGTGCATCTGGTGAAATGAGGGGCCATCAGAGAGAGAGAGATCTCTCAGATTTTGCTTAACCCTAGCTCTAGGTTGTTGCAATGGTACAGAACACATGGCAAGGGGAGGAAGACGATCTGGATGCGTGGAGGACAATTCGCTGGATTTAGCTCTGCTGCGAGGACAATTTTGAAAATATACCAGGAGCCCAATGATCGCACCGAATCATGTCCCTCTCTTACGAATCCAACGGCCCATCTATCACTGGTGTACCTCGTGCACCAATTCGCTCGTTTCACCAGATACTCTCTCGCCCTAGGCCAGCCATGTATCTACAGTGATTACTATTTACTACAGTGTGACACTATTGCTACAATCAACAAAGGAATTTCTTGGTACGCCCTGAGCCATGGCCCTGATAGCACCCTGATAGCCTAGGGCCTGTCTACACCCTCTGCATATAACCTTTTTTCGACAAAGGGTGGATTTTATTAACTTAAAATGCAGCATCAAGAGGATACAAACACAATGAGCACACACTCGGCCTCTGCATAGCAAGGATGCACACAGCCAACACAAACTCACGCACACAAAAACACGCCAGCAAATAGCAAAGTCATATATGACCAAAGCTATGTGTAGGCGATGAAAAAAGAAAAAAAAGCCCCAAAGCGATCATATTCGCAATGGGCAAACTAGAAAAATGACCGTATCTGCATCATCATCTCATGACACCATATGGACGAAGAGGTTCTTCAACAGCAATGCCTTCAGGAAGGGAGCGACACTTGACCGTCGCCATCACCGGATCCAACCACCAAGGCTAAAATCTAGGTTTTCACCCTAAAGAATCAGTCTGAGCATTCCGAACAATGCCTTCAACAAGGTAATGGCATAAAAATGTCGCCATTGCCAGGTATACCCGACTCGAGGCAGACCTAGGATTTCGCCCCGGCACTCGAGACCGGATGCTCAAGTAGCACCACCATCGAAGTCACTGACGTGTTGTCGCCACCTCTTTTCCGCGATACCAGCAGCTACATGCGACGTGACCACCGCCGCTGCACAACCATCCCTCTGCATTAGACATCGTTCATAGTTTGCATATCCCCGCCGAAATCGACCATCGAATTTGTAGAGATAATGTTGGGGAACTTAGTAATTCAAAAAATTCCTACGATCACGCAAGATCTATCTAGGAGAAGCATAGCAACAAGACAGGAGAGTGTGTCCACGTACCCTCGTAGACCAAAAGCGGAAGCGTTTAGTAACGCGGTTGATGTAGTTGAACGTCTTCACAATCCAACCGGTCCAAGTACCGAACGTACGGCACCACCGTGTTCAGCACACGTTCAGCACGATGACGTACCTCAACCTCTTGATCCAGTAGAGGGTCGAGGGAGAGTTTCGTCAGCACGACGGCATGGCGATGGTGTTGGTGATGTGATCCACGCAGGGCTTCGCCTAAGCACTACGACAGTATGATCGATGTGGTAAACTGTGGAGGGGGGAACCACACTCAGCTGAGGAACAATTGTGTACCTTTGGGGTGCCCCCTTCCCCCGTATATAAAGGAGGAGGGGAGGAGGCGGCCGGCCTAGGAGCGCGCCAAAGGGGGGAGTCCAACTAGGACTCCCAATCCTAGTTTGACTCCCTTTCCTTTTCCGGAGGGGGGAAAGAGGGAAGGGAGAGGAAGAGGAGAAGGAAAGGGGGGCGCCCCCCTCCCTAGTCCAATTCGGACTCCCTATTGGGAGGAAGCGCGGCTACCCCTTATGGGCTGCTTCCCCTCTCCCCTATGGCCCATGTAGGCCCAATATCCCCCCCCCCTGGGGGGGGGGGTTCTGGTAACCCCATGGTACTCTGGAAAAATCCCTGAATCACTCGGAACCATTCCGATGTCTGAATACAACCTTCCAATATATGAATCTTTATCTCTCGACCATTCCGAGACTCCTCGACATGTCTGTGATCTCATCCAGGACTCCGAACAAACTTCGGTCACCAAAACACATAACTCATAATACAAATCGTCATCGAAGGTTAAGCGTGCGGACCCTACAGGTTCGAGAACTATGTAGACATGACCGAGACATATCTTCGGTCAATAACCAATAGCGGAACCTGGATGCTCATATTGGCTCCTACATATTCTATGAAGATCTTTATCGGTCAAACCGCATAACAACATACGTCAGTCCCTTTGTCATCGGTATGTTACTTTGCCCGAGATTCGATTGTCGGTATCATCATACCTAGCTCAATCTCGTTACCGGTAAGTCTCTTTACTTGTTTCGTAATGCATCAACCCGTAACTAACTCATTAGTCACATTGCTTGCAAGGATTATAGTGATGTGCATTATCGAGAGGGCCCAGAGATACCTCTCCGATACTCGGAGTGACAAATCCTAATCTCGATCTATGGCAACTCAACAAACACCTTTGGAGACACCTGTAGAGCATCTTTATAATCACACAGTTACGTTGTGACATTTGATAGCACACAATGTGTTCCTCTGGTATTCGAGAGTTGCATAATCTCATAGTCAGAGGAATACGTATAAGTCATGAAGAAAGCAATAGCAATAAAACTAAACGATCATTATGCTAAGCTAACGGATGAGTCTTGTCCATCACATCATTCTCTAATGATGTGATCCTGTTCATCAAATGACAACACATGTTTATGGTTAGAAAACTTAATCATCTTTGATTAACGAGCTAGTCAAGTAGAGGCATACTAGGGACACTCTAGTTTGTCTATGTATTCACACATGTACTAAGTTTCCGGTTAATACAATTCTAGCATGAATAATAAACATTTATCATGATATAAGGAAATATAAATAACAACTTTATTATTGCCTCTAGGGCATATTTCCTTTAGTCTCCCACTTGCACTAGAGTCAATAATCTAGATTACATAGTAATGATTCTAACACCCATGGAGTCTTGGTGTCGATCATGTTTTGCTTGTGAGAGAGGCTTAGTCAACGGGTCTGCAACATTCAGATCAGTATGTATCTTGTAAATCTCTATTTCTCCCTCCTTGACTTGATCACGAATGGAATTGAAGTGTCTCTTGATGTGTTTGGTTTTCTTGTGAAATCTAGATTCCTTTGCCAAGGCAATTGCTCCAGTATTGTCACAAAAGATTTTCATTGGACCCAATGCACTAGGTATTACACCTAGATCGGATATGAACTCCTCCATCCAGACTCCTTCATTTGTTGCTTCCGAAGCAGCTATGTACTCCTCTTCACACGCAGATCCCGCCACGACGCTCTGCTTGGAACTGCACCAACTGACAGCTCCACCATTCAATATAAATATGTATCCGGTTTGTGACTTAGAGTCGTCCGGATCAGTGTCAAAGCTTGCTTTGACGTAACCATTTACGACAAGCTCTTTGTCACCTCCATAAACAAGAAACATATCCTTAGTCCTTTTCAGGTATTCCAGGATGTTCTTGACCGCTGTCCAGTGATCCACTCCTGGATTACTTTGGTACCTCCCTGCTAAACTTATAGCAAGGCACACATCAGGTCTGGTACACAGCATTGCATACATGCTAGAACCTATGGCTGAGGCATAGGGAATGACTTTCATTTTCTCTCTATCTTCTGCAGTGGTCGAGCATTGAGTCTGACTCAACTTCACACCTTGTAACATAGGCAAGAACCCTTTCTTTGACTGATCCATTTTGAACTTCTTCAGAACTTTATCAAGGTATGTGCTTTGTGAAAGTCCAATATATAAGCAGCTTCACCGAGGTCTTTCATTGAAAAATTCTTATTCAAGTATCCTTTTATGCTATCCAGAAATTATGTATTATTTCATGCCATCCACATATAATATTAGAAATACTACAGAGCTCCCACTCGCTTTCTTGTAAATACATGCTTCTCCAAAAGCCTGTATAAAACCATATGCTTTGATCACACTATCAAAGCGTATATTCCAACTCCGAGAAGCTTGCACCAGTCCATAAATGGATCGCTGGAGCTTGCACACTTTGTTAGCACCTTTAGGATCGACAAAACCTCCTGGTTGCATCGTATACAACTCTTCTTTAAGATATCCATTAAGGAATGCAGTTTTGACATCCATTTGCCAAATTTCATAATCATAAAATGTGGCAATTGCTAACATGATTAGAACAGACTTAAGCATCTCTACGGTGAGAAGGTCTCATCGTAGTCAACTCATTGAACTTGTCAAAAACCTTTTGCAACAAGTCGAGCTTTGTAGACAGTAACATTACCGTCAGCGTCAGTCTTCTTGAAGATCCATTTATTCTCTATTGCTTGCCGATCATCGGGCAAGTCAACCAAAGTCCGCACTTTGTTCTCATACATGGATCCCATCTCAGATTTCATGGCCTCAAGCCATTTCGTGGAATCTGGGCTCATCATCGCTTCCTCATAGTTCGTAGGTTCATCATGGTCAAGTAACATGACCTCCAGAATAGGATTACCGTACCACTCTGGTGTCGATCGTACTCTGGTTGACCTAGGAGGTTCGGTAGTAACTTGATCTGAAGTTTCATGATCATCATCATTAGCTTCCTCACTAATTGGTGTAGGAATCATTGGAACTGATTTCTGTGATAAACTACTTTCCAATTCGGGAGAAGGTACAATTACCTCATCAAGTTCTACTTTCCTCCCACTCACTTCTTTCGAGAGAAACTCCTTCTCTAGAAAGGATCCATTCTTAGCAACGAATATCTTGCCTTCAGATCTGTGATAGAAGGTGTACCCAACAGTCTCCTTTGGGTATCCTGTGAAGAAACATTTCTCCGATTTGGGTTCGAGCTTACCAGGTTGAAGCTTTTTCACATAAGCATCGCAGCCCCAAACTTTAAGAAACGACAACTTAGGATTCTTGCTAAACCACAGTTCATATGGTGTCTTCTCAACGGATTTAGATGGTGCCCTATTTAACGTGAATGCAACCGTCTCTAAAGCATAACCCCAAAACGATAGTGGTAAATCGGTAAGAGACATCATAGATCGCACCATATCTAATAAAGTACGGTTACGACGTTCGGACACACAATTACACTGTGGTGTTCCAGGTGGCGTGAGTTGCGAAACTATTCCACATTGTTTCAGATGAAGACCAAACTCATAACTCAAATATTCACCTCCACGATCAGATCGTAGAAAATTTATTTTCTTGTTATGATGATTTTCCACTTCACTCTGAAATTCTTTGAACTTTTCAAATGTTTCAGACTTATGTTTCATTAAGTAGATATACCCATATCTACTCAAATCATCTGTGAAGGTTAGAAAATAACGATACCCGCCGCGAGCCTCAACAGTCATTGGACCGCATACATTAGTTTGTATTATTTCCAATAAGTCAGTCACTCGCTCCATTGTTCCGGAGAACGGAGTTTTAGTCATCTTGTCCATGAGGCATGGTTCGCAAGAATCAAGTGATTCATAATCAAGTGATCCCAAAATTCCATCGGCATGGAGTTTCTTCATGCGCTTTACACCAATATGACCTAAATGGCAGTGCCACAAATAAGTTGCACTGTCATTGTTAACTTTGCATCTTTTGGCTTCAGTATTATGAATATGTGTATCACTACTATCGAGATTCAACAAAAATAGACCACTCATCAAGGGTGCATGACCATAAAAGATACTATTCATATAAATAGAACAACCATTATTCTCTGATTTAAATGAATAATCGTCTCGCATTAAACAATTATTTAGGTCTAAAACTAATCCTGATGGTAGATGTAGAGGTAGTGTACCGACGGCGATCACATCGATTTGGAACCATTTCTCACACGCATCCTCACCTCATCCTTAGACAATCTTCGTTTAATCTGTAGCCCTTGTTTCGAGTTGCAAATATGAGCAACAGAACCAGTATCAAATACCCAGGCGCTACTACGAGCATTAGTAAGGTACACATCAATAACATGTATATCAAATATACCTTTCACTTTGCCATCCTTCTAATCCGTCAAATACTTGGGGAAGTCCCGCTTCGAGTGACCAGTCCCTTTGCAGTAGAAGCACTCAGTTTCAGGCTTAGGTCTAGACTTGGGCTTCTTCCCTTGAGAAACAACTGGCTTGTTGTTCTTCTTGAAGTTCTCCTTCTTTCCTTTGCCCCTTTTCTTGAAACTAGTGGTCTTGTTCACCATCAACACTTGATGCTCCTTCTTGATTTCTACCTCCGCAGCCTTTAGCATCGGGGACAGCTCGGGAATTGTCTTTTCCATCCCTTGCATATTATAGTTCATCATGAAGCCTTTATAGCTTGGTGGTGGTGATTGAAGAACTCTGTCAATGACACTATCATCAGGAAGATTAACTCCCAGCTGAGTCAAGTGGTTATGGTACCCAGACATTCTGAGTATGTGTTCACTAACAGAACTATTCTCCTCCATTTTGCAGCTGTAGAACTTGCTGGAGACATCATATCTCTCAACTCGTGCATTTGCTTGAAATATTAACTTCAACTCCTGGAACATCTCATATGCTCCATGACGTTCAAAACGTCTTTGATGTCCCGATTCTAAGTCATAAAGCATGGCACACTGAACTATCGAGTAGTCATCAGCTTTGCTCTGCCACACGTTCATAATGTCCGGAGTTACTCATGCAGCGGGTCTTGCACCTAGCGGTGTTTCCAGGACGTAATTCTTCTGTGCAGCAATGAGGATAATCCTCAAGTTACGGACCTAGTCCGTGTAGTTGCTACCATCATCTTTCAACTTAGCTTTCTCTAGGAATGCATTAAAATTCAAGAGAACTGTAGCACGGGCCATTGATCTACAACAACATAGATATGCAAAAAACTATCAGGTACTAAGTTCATGATAAATTAAAGTTCAATTAATCATATTACTAAAGAACTCCCACTTAGATAGACATCCCTCTAGTCATCTAAATGATCACGTGATCCATATCAACTAAACCATGTCCGATCATCACGTGAGATGGAGTAGTTTTCAATGGTGAACATCACTATGTTGATCATATCTACTATATGATTCATGTTCGACCTTTCAGTCTCAGTGTTCCGAGGCTATATCTGCATATGCTAGGCTCTTCAAGTTTAACCCGAGTATTTGATACGTCTCCAACGTATCTATAATTTATGAAGTATTCATGCCAATATATTTTCATTCTTGGATGTTTTTCAATCATTTTATAGCAACTTTATATCATTTTTTGGGACTAACCTATTGACCCACTGCCCAGTGCCAGTTGTTCTTTTTTGCTTGTTTTTTACATCGCAGAAAATCAATATCAAACGGAGTCCAAACACCGCGAAACTTTTTGTGGATTTTTTATGGGCCAGAAGACTCCTATGGGCCAAAGCAGCACCTACGGGGTGCCTTGAGGGGGGCACAACCCGCCAGGGCGCGCTAGGGCCCCCTGGTGCGCCGTGCCCACCTCGGTGGCCTCCTGTACCCCTTCTTTGCACTATAAATTCCCAAATATTCCGAAAACCCTCGGGGTTAACGTAGATCAGAAGTTCCGCCGCCGTAGGGCTCCGTACCCACCGAAAACCAATCTAGACCTGTTCCGGCACCCTTCCGGAGGGGGGAATCGTCTCTGGTGGCCATCTTCATCATCCTGGTGACCACCACAATGAGGAGGAAGTAGTCCACCCTCGGGGCTAAGGGTTTGTACCAGTAGCTATGTGTTTAATCTCTCTCTCTCTCTCGTGATCTATATCATGGGCTTTGTTAATATAGTCGGATCATATGATGTTTCTCCCCTCTATACTCTTGTTGTGATGAATTGAATCTTTACCCTTTGAAGTTTTGCCATGTCGGGTTGAATGTTTAGATTTGAAAACACATGATGTATGTCTTGCAATTGAATACTCGTGGTGACAATGGGGTATCTTATTGATTCACTTGATATACATTATGGAACTCAACTTGCGGATTCCCGTGGTGATATTGGGGTAATCTATGCATAGGGGTTGATGCACGTTTTTATTATCCTTTCCCCGATAGAAACTTTGGGGTCTCCTTGTAGTTCTTTGTGTGGATTGAGTATTATGAATATGAATTTGCTTTGGTGTTATTCTAGTATGAACTCTAGGATAGATCGAACGGAAACAATAGCTTTGTGTTATTTTAGTACGAACTCTTGAATAGATTGAACGAAAAGAATAGCTTTGAGGTGGTTTCGTACCCTATAAACAATTTCTATCTTTTGTTCTCCGCTAATAGGAACTCTGGAGTGATTCTTTATTGTACTTTGAGGGATAATCAAATGATCCAACTATGTTAGCACTGTTGGGAGATTGCACTAGTGAAAGTACGAACCCTAGGTCTTGTTTATAAGCATTGAAATACCGTTTTTGTGCCTATTTACTATTTTCTACCTTGCTGTTTTTTATTTATTCAGATTATAAAAATATATTTCTACCATTTGTATTACACTTTTATCACCATCTCTTCGCCGAACTAGTGCACCTATACAATTTGCCATTGTATTGGGTGTGTTGGGGACACAAGAGATTTCTTGTATTTGATTGAGGGTCGTTTGAGAGAGACCATGTTCATCCTATACCTCTCACGGATTGATAAACCTTAGGTCATCCACTTGAGGGAAAATTGCTACTGTCCTATAGAACTCTGCGCTTGGAAGCCCAACAAGTGTCTACAAGAATAAACTTGCGTAGTAAACATCAGTATTCTGTATGTGCAAAACTGGCTTGTACCCGTTGTATGTGAACGTAGAGCTTATCACACCCGATCATCACGTGGTGTCTTAGCACGACGAACTGTAGCAACGGTGCATACTCGGGGAGAACACTTATACCTTGAAATTTAGTGAGGGGTCATCTTATAATGCTACCACCATACTAAGCAAAATAAGATGCATAAAGGTTAAACATCACATGCAATCAAAATATGTGACATGATATGGCCATCATCATCTTGTGCCTTTGATCTCCATCTCCAAAGCACCATCATGATCTCCATTGTCACTGGCTTGACACCTTGATCTCCATCGTAGCATCGTTGTCATCTCGCCAACTATTGCTTCTACGACTATCACTGCCGCTTAGTGATAAAGTAAAGGAATTACATGGCGATTGCATTTCACACAATAAAGAGACAACCATAAGGCTCCTGCCAGTTGCCGATAACTTTTAGAAAACATGATCATCTCATACAACAATTTATATCTCATCACGTCTTGACCATATCATATCACAACATGCCCTACAAAAACAAGTTAGGCGTACTCTACTTTGTTGTTGCAAGTTTTACGTGGATGCTACGGGCTTCTAGCAAGAACCGTTCTTACCTACCCATCAAAACCACAATGATTTTTCGTCAAGTGTGCTATTTTAACCTTCAACAAGGACTGGTCGTAGTCAAACTCGATTCAACTAAAGTTGGAGAAATAGACACCCGCCAGCCACCTGTGTGAAGCACGTTGGTAGAACCAGTCTCATGAACGCGGTCATGTAATGTCGGTCCGAGCCGCTTCATCCAACAATACCGCCGAATCAAAGTAACACGTTGGTGGTAAGCAGTATGACTATTATCGCCCACAACTCATTGTGTTCTACTCGTGCATATATCATGTACACATAGACCTGTCTCGGATGCCACTGTTGGGAAACGTAGTAATTCAAAAAAAATCCTACAATCATGTAAGATCTATCTAGGAGAAGCATAACAACGAGACGGGAGAGTGTGTACACGTACCCTCATAGACCGAAAGCGGAAGCGTTTAGTAACGCGGTTGATGTAGTCGAACGTCTTCACGATCCAACCGGTCCAAGTACCGAACGTACGGCACCTCCGTGTTCAGCACATGTTCAGCACGATGACGTCCCTCGAGCTCTTGATCCATAGAGGGTCGAGGGAGAGTTCCGTCAGCACGACGGTGTGGCGACGGTGTTGGTGATGTGATCCACGCAGGGCTTCGCCTAAGCACTACGACAATATGACCGAGGTGGTAAACTGTGGAGGGGGGCACTGCACACGGCTGAGAAACAATTGATGTGCCTTTAGAAGGAAATAAGCCCTAGAGGCAATAATAATGTTATTAGTTATTTCCTTATATCATGATAAATGTTTATTATTCATGCTAGAATTGTATTAACCGGAAACATGATACATGTGTGAATACATAGACAAACAGAGTGTCACTAGTATGCCTCTACTTGACTAGCTCATTGATCAAAGATGGTTATGTTTCCTAGCCATAGACAAAGAGTTGTCATTTGATTAACGGGATCACATCATTAGGAGAATGATGTGATTGACTTGACCCATTCTGTTAGCTTAGCACTTGATCGTTTAGTTTGTTGCTATTGCTTTCTTCATGACTTATACATGTTCCTATGACTATGAGATTATGCAACTCCCGTTTACCAGAGGAACACTTTGTGTACTACCAAACGTCACAATGTAACTGGGTGATTATAAAGGTGCTCTACAGGTGTCTCCGAAGGTACTTGTTGGGTTGGCGTATTTTGAGATTAGGATTTGTCGCTCTGATTGTCAGAGAGGTATCTCTGGGCCCACTCGGTAATACACATCACTTAAGCCTTGCAAGCATTGCAACTAATGAGTTAGTTGTGGGATGATGTCTTACGGAACGAGTAAAGAGACTTGCCGGTAACGAGATTGAACTAGGTATTGAGATACCCATGATCGAATCTCGGGCAAGTAACATACAGATGACAAAGGGAACAACGTATGTTGTTATGCGGTTTGACCGATAAAGATCTTCGTAGAATATGTAGGAGCCAATATGAGCATCCAGGTTCCGCTATTGGTTATTGACCGGAGACGTGTCTCGGTCATGTCTACATAGTTCTCGAACCCGTAGGGTCCGCACGCTTAAAGTTCGATGACGGTTATATTATGCGTTTATGGTCTTTGATGTACCGAAGGTAGTTCGGAGTCCCGGATATGATCATGGACATAACGAGGAGTCTCGAAATGGTCGAGACGTAAAGATCTATATATTGGACGACGATGTTCGGACATCGGGATGGTTTCGGGTAGTTTCGGGCATATACCGAAGTACCGGGGGGTTACCGGAACCCCCCCCCCCCCCGGAGACTAATGGGCCTATTGGGCCCTAATGGAGAAGAGGAGGGGCGGCCAAAGGGCAGCCGTGCGCCCCCTCCCCCCAGTCCAAATTGGACAAGGAGGGGGCGGCGCCCCCCTTTCCTTTCCCCTCTCTCTCCTTCCCTCTCCTCTCATACTCCCACATGGAAAATGGGAGTCCTACTCCCATTGGGAGTAGGACTCCTCATGGGGCGCGCCTAGGGTGGTTGGCCCCCTCATCCTAAACCACTCCTTTATATACGGGGAGGGAGACACCCCTTGGAGACACAACAATTGATCTCTTGGATCTTTTAGCCATGTGCGGTGCCCCTCTCCACCATAGTCCACCTCGATAATATCATAGCGGTGCTTAGGCAAAGCAATGCGATGTTAGAACATCAACATCGTCACCACGCTGTCGTGCTGATGGAACTCTCCCTCAAAGCTCGGCTGGAACGGAGTTCGAGGGGCGTCATCGAGTTGAACGTGTGCAGAACTCGGAGGTGCCGTGCGTTCGGTACTTGATCGGTCGGATTGTGAAGACGTGCAACTACATCAACTGCGTTGTTCTAACGCTTCCGCTTTCGATCTACGAGGGTACGTGGACACACTCTCCCCTCTCGTTGTTATGCATCACCATGATCTTGCGTGTGCGTAGGATTTTTTTTTGAAATTACTACGTTCCCCAACAGTGGCATCTGAGCCAGGTTTTTATGCGTTGATGTTATATGCACGAGTAGAACACAAGTGAGTTGTGTGCGATACAAGTCATACTGCTTACCAGCATGTCATACTTTGGTTCGGCGGTATTGTTGGATGAAGCGGCCCGGGCCGACATCACGTGTACGCTTACGCGAGACTGGTTCTACCGACGTGCTTTGCACACAGGTGGCTGGCGGGTGTCAGTTTCTCCAACTTTAGTTGAACCGAGTATGACTACGCCCGGTCCTTGAGAAGGTTAAAACAACACTAACTTGACGAACTATCGTTGTGGTTTTGATGCGTAGGTAAGAACGGTTCTTGCTTAGCCCGTAGCAGCCACGTAAAACTTGCAACAACAAAGTAGAGGATGTATAACTTGTTTTTGCAGGGCATGTTGTGATGTGATATGGTCAAGACATGATGCTATATTTTATTGTATGAGATGATCATGTTTTGTAACCGAGTTATCGGCAACTGGCAGGAGCCATATGGTTGTCTCTTTATTGTATGCAATGCAATCGCCCTGTAATTGCTTTACTTTATCACTAAGCGGTAGCGATAATCGTAGAAGCAATAGTTGGCGAGACGACAACGATACTACAATGGAGATCAAGGTGTCGCGCCGGTGACGATGGTGATCATGACGGTGCTTCGAAGATGGAGATCACAAGCACAAGATGATGATGGCCATATCATATCACTTGTATTGATTGCACGTGATGTTTATCTTTTATGCATCTTATTTTTCTTTGATTGACGGTAGCATTATAAGATGATCTCTCACTAAATTTCAAGATAAAAGTGTTCTCCTTGAGTATGCACCGTTGCCAAAGTTCGTCGTGCCCACACACCACGTGATGATCGGGTGTGATAAGCTCTACAGCCATCTACAACGGGTGCAAGCCAGTTTTGCACACGCAGAATACTCAGGTTAAACTTGACGAGCCTAGCATATGCAGATATGGCCTCGGAACACTGAGATCGAAAGGTCGAGCGTGAATCATATAGTAGATATGATCAACATAATGATGTTCACCACTGAAAACTACTCCATTTCACGTGATGATTGGTTATGGTTTAGTTGATTTGGATCATGTGATCACTTAGATGATTAGAGAGATGTCTATCTAAGTGGGAGTTCTTAAGTAATATGATTAATTGAACTAAAATTTATCATGCACTTAGTACCTGATAGTATTTTGCATGTCTATGTTTGTTGTAGATAGATGGCTCGTGCTGGTGTTCCGTTGAATTTTAATGCGTTCCTTGAGAAAGCAAAGTTGAAAGATGATGGTAGCAATTACATGGACAAGTTCCGTAACTTGAGGATTATCCTTATTGCTGCATAGAAGAATTACGTCCTGGAAGCACCGCTGAGTGCCAAACCTGCTGCGGGAGCAACACCAGATGTTATGAACACCTGGCAGAGCAAAAATGACGACTACTCGATAGTTCAGTGTGCCATGCTTTACGGCTTGGAACCGGGACTTCAACGACGCTTTGAATGTCATGGAGCATATGAGATTTTCCAGGAGTTGAAGTTAATATTTCAAGCAAATGCCCGGATTGAGAGATATGAAGTCTCCAATAAGTTCTACAACTGCAAGATGGAGGAGAATAGTTCTGTCAGTGAGCATATACTCAAAATGTCTGGGTACCGTAATCACTTGACTCAACTGGGAGTTAATCTTCCTGTTGATAGTGTCATTGACAGAGTTCTTCAATCACTGCCACCAAGCTACAAAAGCTTCGTGATGAACTATAATATGCAAGGGATGAATAAGACAATTCCCGAGCTCTTCGCAATGCTAAAAGCTGCAGAGGTCAGAATAAAAAAGGAGCATCAAGTGTTGATGGTCAATAAGACCGCCAGTTTCAAGAAAAAAGGCAAAGGGAAGAAGAAGGGGAACTTCAAGAAGAACAGCAAACAAGTTGTTGCTCAGGAGAAGAAACTCAAGTCTGGACCTAAGCCTGAGACAGAGTGCTTCTACTGCAAACAGACTGGTCACTGGAAGAGAAACTACCCCAAGTATTTGGCGGATAAGAAGGATGGCAAGGTGAACAAAGGTATATGTGATATACATGTTATTGATGTGTACCTTACCAGAGCTCGCAGTAGCACCTGGGTATTTGATACTGGTTCTGTTGCTAATATTTGCAACTCGAAACAGGGACTACGGATTAAGCGAACACTGGCTAAGGACGAGGTGACGATGTGCATGGGAAATGGTTCTAAAGTCGATGTGATCGCCGTCGGCACGCTACCTCTACATCTACCTTCGGGATTAGTTTTAGACCTAAATAATTGTTATTTGGTACCAGCGTTGAGCATGAACATTATATCTGGATCTTGTTTAATGCGAGATGGTTATTCATTTAAATCTGAGAATAATGGTTGTTCTGTTTATATGAGTAATATCTTTTATGGTCATGCACCCTTAAAGAGTGGTCTATTTTTGATGAATCTCGATAGTAGTGACACACATATTCATAATGTTGAAGCCAAAAGATGCAGAGTTGATAATGATAGTGCAACTTATTTGTGGCACTGCCATTTGGGTCATATTGGTATAAAGCGCATGAAGAAACTCCATACTGATGGACTTTTGGAATCACTTGATTATGAATCACTTGGTACTTGTGAACCATGCCTCATGGGTAAGATGACTAAAACGCCGTTCTCCGGAACTATGGAGCGAGAAACCGATTTGTTGGAGATCATACATACTGATGTATGTGGTCCAATGAATGTTGAGGCTCGCGGAGGGTATCGTTATTTGCTCACCTTCACAGATGATTTAAGCAGATATGGGTATATCTACTTAATGAAACATAAGTCTGAAACATTTGAAAAGTTCAAAGAATTTCAGAGTGAAGTTGAAAATCATCATAACAAGAAAATAAAGTTTCTATGATCTGATCATGGAGGAGAATATTTGAGTTACGAGTTTGGTCTACATTTGAAACAATGCAGAATAGTTTCACAACTCACGCCACCCGGAACACCACAGCGTAATGGTGCGTCCGAACGTCGTAATCGTACTTTACTAGATATGGTGCGATATATGATGTCTATTACTGATTTACCGCTATCATTTTGGGGTTATGCTTTAGAGACGGTTGCATTCACGTTAAATAGGGCACCATCAAAATCCGTTGAGATGACACCTTATGAACTATGGTTTGGCAAGAAACCAAAGTTGTTGTTTCTTAAAGTTTGGGGATGCGACGTTTATGTGAAAAGCTTCAACCTGATAAGCTCGAACCCAAATCGAAGAAATGTGTCTTCATAGGATACCCAAAGGAAACTATTGGGTACACCTTCTATCACAAATCCGAAGGCACGACATTCATTGCTAAGAATGGATCTTTTCTAGAGAAGGAGTTTCTCTCGAAAGAAGTTAGTGGGAGGAAAGTAGAACTTGATGAGGTAACTGTACCTGCTCCCTTATTGGAAAGTAGTTCATCACAGAAACCGGTTCCTGTGACATCTAGACCAAATAGTGAGGAAGCTAATGATGATGATCATGAAACTTCAGATCAAGTTACTACCGAACCTCGTAGGTCAACCAGAGTAAGATCCGCACCAGAGTGGTAGGGTAATCCAGTTCTGGAGGTCATGTTTGTTGGGGAACGTAGCAGAATTTTAAAATTTTCTATGCATCACCAATATAAATCTATGGAGTCATCTAGCAACGAGGGAGAGAGGAGTGCATCTACATACCCTTGTAGATCGCACGCGGAAGCGTTCAAGAGAACGGGGTTGATGGAGTCGTACTCGTCGTGATCCAAATCACCGATGACCTAGCGCCGAACGGACGGCACCTCCGCATTCAACACACGTACGGTTTGGAAGACGTCTCCTCCAACTTGATCCAGCAAGGGGGGAGGAGAGGTTGATGATGATCCAGCGGCACGACGGCGTGGTGGTGGAAGCAACGGTGATCTCGGCAGGGCTTCGCCAAGCACAGGGAGACGGAGGAGTGTCACGGGAGGGAGAGGGAGAGGCCAGAGGCTAGGGTGCGGCTGCCCTCCCTCCCCCCCACTATTTATAGGACCCCTAGGGGGGCGCCAGCCCTAGGAGATGCCATCTCCAAGGGGGGCGGCGGCCAAGGGGGTGGCTTGCCCCCCAAGGAAAGTGGGGCGCCCCCCACCCCTAGGGTTTCTAACCCTAGGCGCAGGGGAGGCCCATGGGGGGGCGCACCAGCCCACTAGGGGCTGGTTCCCCTCCCACTTCAGCCCATGGGGCCCTCTGGGATAGGTGGCCCCACCTGGTGGACCCCCGGGACCCTTCCGGTGGTCCCGGTACAATACCGATTACCCCCCGAAACTTTCCCAATGGCCGAAACTTGACTTCCTATATATAAATCTTCACCTC
This sequence comes from Triticum urartu, assembly GCF_056163025.1. Taxonomy (NCBI): domain Eukaryota; kingdom Viridiplantae; phylum Streptophyta; class Magnoliopsida; order Poales; family Poaceae; genus Triticum; species Triticum urartu. The sequence continues at coordinate 425,185,195 of NC_141873.1, read as the reverse complement.
GGACCATTACGGAACTCCTCATGACGTCCGGGATCTCATCTGGGACTCCGAAAAACTTTCGGGTTACCGTATACTAATATCTCAACAACCCTAGCGTCACCGAACCTTAAGTGTGTAGACCCTACGGGTTCGGGAGACACGCAGACATGACCGAGACGACTCTCCGGTCAATAACCAACAACGGGATCTAGATACCCGTGTTGGCTCCCACATGCTCCTCGATGATCTCATCGGATGAACCACGATGTCGAGGATTCAATCAATTCGTATACAATTCCCTTTGTCAATCGGTACGTTACTTGCCCGAGACTCGATCGTCGGTATCCCAATACCTCGTTCAATCTCGTTACCGACAAGTCACTTTACTCGTACCGTAATGCATGATCACGTGATCAACCACTTGGTCACATTGAGCTCATTATGATGATGCATTACCGAGTGGGCCTAGAGATACCTCTCCGTCATACGGAGTGACAAATCCCAGTCTCGATTCATGCCAACCCAACAGACACTTTCGGAGATACCTGTAGTGTACCTTTATAGTCACCCAGTTACGTTGTGACGTTTGGCACACCCAAAGCACTCCTACGGTATCCGGGAGTTGCACAATCTCATGGTCTAAGGAAATGATACTTGACATTCGGAAAAGCTACAGCAAACGAACTACACGATCTTTGAGCTATGCTTAGGATTGGGTCTTGTCCATCACATCATTCTCCTAATGATGTGATCCCGTTATCAATGACATCCAATGTCCATAGTCAGGAAACCATGACTATCTTTTGATCAACGAGCTAGTCAACTAGAGGCTCACTAGGGACGTGTTGTGGTCTATGTATTCACACATGTATTACGATTTCCAGATAACACAATTATAGCATGAACAATAGACAATTATCATGAACAAAGAAATATAATAATAACCATTTTATTATTGCCTCTAGGGCATATTTCCAACAGTCTCCCACTTGCACTAGAGTCAATAGTCTAGTTACATTGTGATGAATCGAACACCCATGCAGTTCTGGTGTTGATCATGTTTTGCTCTAGGGAGAGGTTTAGTCAACGGATTTGCCACATTCAGGTCCGTATGTACTTTACAAATCTCTATGTCTCCATTTTGAACACTTTCACGAATGGAGTTGAAGCAACGCTTGATATGCCTGGTCTTCCTGTGAAACCTGGGCTCCTTGGCAAGGGCAATAGCTCCAGTGTTGTCACAGAAGAGAGTCATTGGGCCCGACGCATTGGGTATGACTCCTAGGTCGGTAATGAACTCCTTCACCCAGACTGCTTCTTGTGCTGCCTCCGAGGCTGCCATGTACTCCGCTTCACATGTAGATCCCGCCACAACGCTTTGCTTGCAACTAAACCAGCTTACTGCCCTACCATTCAAAATATACACGTATCCGGTTTGTGACTTAGAGTCATCCAGATCTGTGTCGAAGCTAGCATCGACGTAACCCTTTACGACGAGCTCTTCGTCACCTCCATAAACGAGAAACATATCCTTAGTCCTCTTCAGGTACTTCAGGATATTCTTGACCGCTATCCAGTGTTCCATGCCGGGATTACTTTGGTACCTTCCTACCAAACTTACGGCAAGGTTTACATCAGGTCTGGTACACAGCATAGCATACATGATAGACCCTATGGCCGAGGCATAGGGGACGACACTCATCTTTTCTCTATCTTCTGCCGTGGTCGGGCATTGAGCCATGCTCAATCTCATACCTTGCAATACAGGCAAGAACCCCTTCTTTGACTGGTCCATTTTGAACTTTTTCAATATCTTGTCAAGGTACGTACTCTGTGAAAGACCAATGAGGCGTCTCGATCTATCTCTATAGATCTTGATGCCTAATATATAAGCAGGTTCTCCAAGATCCTTCATTGAAAAACACTTGTTCAAGTAGGCCTTTATGCTTTCCAAGAATTCTATATCATTTCCCATCAACAGTATGTCATCCACATACAATATGAGAAATGCTACAGAGCTCCCACTCACTTTCTTGTAAATGCAGGCTTCTCCATAAGTCTGCGTAAACCCAAACGCTTTGATCATCTCATCAAAACGAATGTTCCAACTCCGAGATGCTTGCACCAGCCCATAAATCGAGCGTTGGATCTTGCACACCCTGTCAGCATTCTTAGGATCGACAAAACCTTCCGGATGCATCATATACAATTCTTCCTTAAGGAAACCATTAAGGAATGCCGTGCTGACATCCATTTGCCATATCTCATAATCATAGAATGTGGCAATTGCTAACATGATTCGGACGGACTTCAGCTTCGCTACAGGTGAGAAAGTCTCATCATAGTCAACTCCTTGAACTTGTTGATAACCCTTAGCGACAAGCCGAGCTTTATAGATGGTTACGTTACCATCCGCGTCTGTCTTCTTCTTAAAGATCCATTTATTTTTTATGGCTCGCTGATCAACGGGCAAGTCAGTTAAAGTCCATACTTCGTTTTCATACATGGATCCTATCTCGGATTTCATGGCTTCCAGCCATTTGTCGGAATCCGGGCCTGCCATCGCTTCTTCATAGTACGAAGGTTCACCGTTGTCTAACAACATGATTTCCAAGACAGGGTTGCCGTACCACTCTGGTGCGGAACGTGTCCTCGTGGACTTACGAAGTTCAGTAGCAACTTGATCTGAAGTTTCATGATCATCATCATTAACTTCCTCTCTAGTCGGTGCAGGCACCTCAGGAACATTTTCTTGAGCTGCGCCACTTATCGGTTCAAGAGGTAATACTTCATCAAGTTCTACTTTCCTCCCACTTATTTCTTTTGAGAGAAACTCTTTCTCTAGAAAGGACCCATTCTTGGCAACAAAGATCTTGCCTTTGGATCTAAGGTAGAAGGTATACCCAATAGTTTCTTTAGGGTATCCTATGAAGACGCATATTTCCGATTTGGGTTTGAGCTTTTCAGGTTGAAGTTTCTTGACATAAGCATCGCATCCCCAAACTTTTAGAAACAACAGATTAGGTTTCTTCCCAAACCATAATTCATGCGGTGTCGTCTCAACGGATTTCGACGGAGCCCTATTTAAAGTGAATGCGGCAGTCTCTAAAGCATAGCCCCAAAATGATAGCGGTAGATCGGTAAGAGACATCATAGATCGCACCATATCCAATAGAGTGCAATTACGATGTTCGGACACACCATTACACTGAGGTGTTCCAGGCGGCGTGAGTTGTGAAACTATTCCACATTTTCTTAAGTGTGTGCCAAATTCGTGACTCAAGTATTCTCCCCCACGATCTGATCGCAAGAACTTGATTTTCCTGTCACGTTGATTGTCAACCTCACTCTGAAATTCCTTGAACTTTTCAAAGGTCTCAGAATTGTGTTTCATTAAGTAGACATACCCATATCTACTCAAGTCATCAGTGAGGGTGAGAACATAACGATAGCCACCACGAGCCTCAACACTCATTGGACCGCACACATCAGTATGTATGATTTCCAATAAGTTGGTTGCTCGCTCCATTGTTCCTGAGAACGGAGTCTTGGTCATTTTACCCATGAGGCATGGCTCGCACGTGTCAAATGATTCGTAATCAAGAGACTCCAAAAGTCCATCTGCATGGAGCTTCTTCATGCGTTTGACACCTATGTGACCAAGGCGGCAGTGCCACAAGTATGTGGGACTATCATTATCAACCTTACATCTTTTGATATTCACACTATGAATATGTGTAACACTATGCTCGAGATTCATTAAGAATAAACCATTCACCAACGGAGCATGACCATAAAACATATCTCTCATATAAATAGAACAACCATTATTCTCGGATTTAAATGAGTAGCCATCTCGAATTAAACGAGATCCTGACACAATGTTCATGCTCAAAGCTGGCACTAAATAACAATTATTGAGGTTTAAAACTAATCCCGTAGGTAAATGTAGAGGTAGCGTGCCGACGGCGATCACATCGACCTTGGAACCATTCCCGACGCGCATTGTCACCTCGTCCTTCGCCAGTCTCCGCTTATTTCGCAGCTCCTGCTTTGAGTTACAAATGTGAGCAACTGCACCGGTATCAAATACCCAGGAGCTACTACGAGTACTGGTAAGGTACACATCAATTACATGTATATCACATATACCTTTAGTGTTGCCGGCCTTCTTGTCCGCAAGTATTTGGGGCAGTTACGCTTCCAGTGACCACTTCCCTTGCAATAAAAACACTCAGTCTCAGGCTTGGGTCCATTCTTTGGCTTCTTCCCGGCAACTTGCTTACCGAGCGCGGCAACTCCCTTGTCGTCCTTCTTGAAGTTCTTCTTACCCTTGCCTTTCTTGAACTTAGTGGTTTTATTCACCATCAACACTTGATATTCCTTTTTGATTTCCACCTCTGCTGATTTCAGCATTGAATATACCTCAGGAATGGTCTTTTCGATCCCCTGCATATTGAAGTTCATCACAAAGCTCTTGTAGCTCGGTGGAAGCGACTGAAGGATTCTATCAATGACCGCGTCATCCGGGAGATTAACTCCCAGCTGAGTCAAGCGGTTATGCAACCCAGACATTTTGAGTATGTGCTCACTGACAGAACTATTTCCCTCCATCTTACAGCTGAAAAACTTGTCGGAGACTTCATATCTCTCGACCCGGGCATGAGCTTGGAAAACCATTTTCAGCTCTTTGAACATCTCATATGCTCCGTGTCTCTCAAAACGCTTTTGGAGCCCCGGTTCTAAGCTGTAAAGCATGCCGCACTGAACGAGGGAGTAATCATCAGCACGTGACTTCCAAGCGTTCATAACGTCTTGGTTCTCTGGGATGGGTGCGTCACCTAGCGGTGCTTCTAGGACATAATCTTTCTTGGCAGCTATGAGGATGATCCCCAGGTTCCGGACCCAGTCCGTATAGTTGCTGCCATCATCTTTCAGCTTGGTTTTCTCTAGGAACGCGTTGAAGTTGAGGACAACGTGGGCCATTTGATCTACAAGACATATTGTAAAGATTTTAGACTAAGTTCATGATAATTAAGTTCATCTAATCAAATTAATCAATGAACTCCCACTCAGATAGACATCCCTCCAGTCATCTAAGTGAAACATGATCCGAGTTAACTAGGCCGTGTCTGATCATCATGTGAGACGGACTAGTCAACATCGGTGAACATCTTCATGTTGATCGTATCTTCTACACGACTCATGCTCGACATTTCGGTCTTCTGTGTTCCGAGGCCATGTTTGTACATGCTAGGCTCGTCAAGTCAACCTAAGTGTATTGCGTGTGTAAATCTGGCTTACACCCGTTGTATTCGAATGTTAGAATCTATCACACCCGATCATCACGTGGTGCTTCGAAACAACGAACCTTCGCAATGGTGCACAGTTAGGGGGAACACTTTCTTGAAATTAATACGAGGGATCATCTTATTTAAGCTACCATCGCTCTAAGCAAATAAGATGTAAAACATGATAAACATCACATGCAATCAAATAGTGACATGATATGGCCAATATCATTTTCTCCTTTTGATCTCCATCTTCGGGGCTCCATGATCATCGTTGTCACCGGCATGACACCATGATCTCCATCATCATGATCTCCATCATCATGTCTTCTTGAAGTTGTCTCGTCATCTATTACTTCTACTACTATGGCTAACGCTTTAGCAATAAAGTAAAGTAATTACATGATGTTTATGTTGACACGCAGGTCATAAATAAATAAAGACAACTCCTATGGCTCCTGTCGGTTGTCATACTCATCAACATGCAAGTCGTGATTCCTATTACAAGAACATGAGCAATCTCATACATCACATATATCATTCATCACATCCTTTTGGCCATATCACATCACACGGCACATGCTGCAAAAACAAGTTAGACATCCTCTAATTGTTGTTGCAAGTTTTTACGTGGATGCTATAGGTTTCTAGCAAGAACATTTCTTACCTACGCCAAAACCACAACATGATATGCCAATTTCTATTTACCCTTCATAAGGACCCTTTTCATCGAATCCGATCCGACTAAAGTGGGAGAGACAGACACCTGCCAGCCACCTTATGCAACTAGTGCATGTCAATCGGTGGAACCAGTCTCACGTAAGCGTACGTGTAAGGTCGGTCCGGGCCGCTTCATCCCACGATGCCGCCGAATCAAGATAAGACAAGTAACGGCAAGCAAATTGACAATATCGACGCCCACAACTGCTTTGTGTTCTACTCGTGCATAGAAACTACGCATAGACCTAGCTCATGATGCCACTGTTGGGGAACGTAGCAGAATTTTAAAATTTTCTACGCATCACCAATATCAATCTATGGAGTCATCTAGCAATGATGGAGAGAGGAGTGCATCTACATACCCTTGTAGATCGCACGCGGAAGCGTTCAAGAGAACGGGGTTGATGGAGTCGTACTCGTCGTGATCCAAATCACCGATGACCTAGCGCCGAACGGACGGCACCTCCGCATTCAACACACGTACAGTTGGGAAGACATCTCCTCCAACTTGATCCAGCAAGGGGGAAGGAGAGGTTGATGATGATCCAGCAGAACGACGGCGTGGTGGTGGAAGCAACGGTGATCTCAGCAGGGCTTCGCCAAGCATAGGGAGACGGAGGAGTGTCACGGGAGGGAGAGGGAGAGGCCAGGGGCTAGGGTGCGGCTGCCCTCCCTCCCCCCACTATTTATAGGACCCCTAGGGGGGCGCCAGCCCTAGGAGATGGCATCTCCAAGGGGGGGCGGCGGCCAAGGGGGTGGCTTGCCCCCCAATGCAAGTGGGGCACCCCCCACCCCTAGGGTTTCTAACCCTAGGCGCAGGGGAGGCCCATGGGGGGCGCACCAGCCCACTAGGGGCTGGTTCCCCTCCCACTTCAGCCCATGGGGCCCTCCGGGATAGGTGGCCCCACCCGGTGGACCCCCGGGACCCTTCCGGTGGTCCCGGTACAATACTGATTACCCCCCGAAACTTTCCCGATGGCCGAAACTTGACTTCCTATATATAAATCTTCACCTCCGGACCATTCTGGAACTCCTCGTGACGTCTGGGATCTCATCGGGGACTCCGAACAACTTTTGGGTTACCGTATACTAATATCTCAACAACCCTAGCGTCACCGAACCTTAAGTGTGTAGACCCTACGGGTTCGGGAGACACGCAGACATGACCGAGACGACTCTCCGGTCAATAACCAACAGCAGGATCTGGATACCCATGTTGGCTCCCACATGCTCCTTGATGATCTCATCGGATGAACCACGATGTCGAGGATTCAATCAATCCGTACACAATTCCCTTTGTCAATCGGTACGTTACTTGCCCGAGACTCGATCGTCGGTATCCCAATACCTCATTCAATCTCGTTACCGGCAAGTCACTTTACTCGTACCGTAATGCATGATCCCGTGATCAACCACTTGGTCACATTGAGCTCATTATGATGATGCATTACCGAGTGGGCCCAGAGATACCTCTCCGTCATACGGAGTGACAAATCCCAGTTTCGATTCATGCCAACCCAACATACACTTTCGGAGATACCTGTAGTGTACCTTTATTGTCACCCAGTTACGTTGTGACGTTTGGCACACCCAAAGCACTCCTACGGTATCCGGGAGTTGCACAATCTCATGGTCTAAGGAAATGATACTTGACATTCGGAAAAGCTACAGCAAACGAACTACACGATCTTTGAGCTATGCTTAGGATTGGGTTTTGTCCATCACATCATTCTCCTAATGATGTGATCCCGTTATCAATGACATCCAATGTCCATAGTTAGGAAACCATGACTATCTTTTGATCAACGAGCTAGTCAACTAGAGGCTCACTAGGGACGTCTTGTGGTCTATGTATTCACACATGTATTACGATTTCCGGATAACACAATTATAGCATGAACAATAGACAATTATCATGAACAAAGAAATATAATAATAACCATTTTATTATTGCCTCTAGGGCATATTTCCAACAATGTTACTAGATCATGACGAACCTACGAACTATGAGGAAGCGATGATGAGCCCAAATTCCACAAAATGGCTTGAGGCCATGAAATCTGAGATGGGATCCATGTATGAGAACAAAGTGTGGACTTTGGTTGACTTGCCCGATGATCGACAAGCCATCGAGAATAAATGGATCTTCAAGAAGGAGATAAATGATGGCGGTAATGTTATTGTCTACAAAGCTCGACTTGTTGCGAAAGGTTTTCGACAAGTTCAAGGAGTTGACTACGATGAGACCTTCTCACCCGTAGCGATGCTTAAGTCCTTCTGAATCATGTTAGCCATTGCCACATTTTATGATTATGAAATTTGGCAAATGGATGTAAAGACTGCATTCCTGAATGGATTTCTGGAAGAAGAGTTGTATATGATACAACCTGAAGGTTTTATCGATCCAAAGGGTGCTAACAAAGTGTGCAAGCTCCAGCGATCCATTTATGGACTGGTGCAAGCCTCTCGGAGTTGGAATAAACGTTTTGATAGTGTGATCAAAGCATATGGTTTTATACATACTTTTGGAGAAGTCTGTATTTACAAGAAAGTGAGTGGGAGCTCTGTAGCATTTCTAATATTATATGTGGATGACATATTGTTGATTGGAAATGATATAGAATTTCTGGATAGCACAAAAGGATATTTGAATAAGAGTTTTTCAATGAAAGACCTCGGTGAAGCTGCTTATATATTGGGCATCAAGATCTATAGAGATAGATCGAGATGCTTAATTGGACTTTCACAAAGCACATACCTTGACAAAGTTTTGAAGAAGTTTAAAATGGATCAAGCAAAGAAAGGGTTCTTTCCTGTGTTACAAGGTGTGAAGTTGAGTAAGACTCAATGCTCGACCACTGCAGAAGATAGAGAGAAAATGAAAGATGTTCCCTATGCTTCAGCCATAGGCTCTATCATATATGCAATGTTGTGTACCAGACCTGATGTGTGCCTTGCTAGTAGTTTAGCAGGGAGGTACCAAAGTAATCCAGGAGTGGATCACTGGACAGCGGTCAAGAACATCCTGAAATACCTGAAAAGGACAAAGGATATGTTTCTCGTTTATGGAGGTGACAAAGAGCTCATCGTAAATGGTTACGTCGATGCAAGCTTTGACACTGATCCAGACGATTCTAAATCGCAAACCAGATACATGTTTTTATTAAACGGTGGAGCTGTCAGTTGGTGTAGTTCTAAACAAAGCATCATAGCGGGATCTACATGTGAAGCGGAGTACATAGCTGCTTCGGAAGTAGCAAATGAAGGAGACTGGATGAAGGATTTCATATCCGATCTAGGTGTCATACCTAGTGCATCGGGTCCAATGAAAATCTTTTATGACAATACTGTAGCAATTGTTTTGGCAAAGGAATCCAAATTTCACAAGAGAACCAAGCACATCAAGAGACGCTTCAACTCCATCCGGGATCAAGTCCAGGTGGGAGACATAGAGATTTGCAAGATACATACGAATCTAAATGTTGCAGACCCGTTTACTAAGCCTCTTCCACGAGCAAAACATGATCAGCACCAAGACTCCATGGGTGTTAGAATCATTACTGTGTAATCTAGATTATTGACTCTAGTGCAAGTGGGAGACTGAAAGAAGTATGCCCTAGAGGCAATGATAAAGTTATTATTTATTTCCTTATATCATGATAAATGTTTATTATTCATGCTAGAATTGTATTAACCGAAAACATGATACATGTGTGAATACATAGACAAACAGAGTGTCACTAGTATGCCTCTACTTGACTAGCTCGTTGATCAAAGATGGTTATGTTTCCTAGCCATAGACAAAGAGTTGTCATTTGATTAACGGGATCACATCATTAGGAAAATGATGTGATTGACTTGACCCATTCCGTTAGCTTAGCACTTGATCATTTAGTTTGTTGCTATTGCTTTCTTCATGACTTGTACATATTCCTATGACTATGAGATTATGCAACTCCCATTTACCGGAGGAACACTTTGTGTGCTACCAAACATCACAATGTAACTGGGTGATTATAAAGGTGCTCTACAGGTGTCTCCGAAGGTACTTGTTGCGTTGGCGTATTTCGAGATTAGGATTTGTCACTCCGATTGTCTGGGAGGTATCTCTGGGCCCACTCGATAATACACATCACTTAAGCCTTGAAAGCATTGCAACTAATGAGTTAGTTGCAGGATGATGCATTACGGAACGAGTAAAGAGACTTGCCGGTAACGAGATTGAACTAGGTATTGAGATACCGACAATCGAATCTCGGGCAAGTAACATACCGATGACAAAGGGAACAATGTATGTTGTTATGCGGTTTGACCGATAAAGATCTTCGTATAATATGTAGGAGCCAATATGAGCATCCAGGTTCCGCTATTGGTTATTTACCGGAGACGTGTCTCGGTCATGTCTACATAGTTCTCGAACCCGTAGGGTCCGCACGCTTAAAGTTCGATGACGGTTATATTATGAGTTTATGGTTTTTGATGTACCGAAGGTAGTTCGGAGTCCCGGATATGATCACGGACATAATGAGGAGTCTCGAAATGGTCGAGACGTAAAGATCGATATATTGGACGACTATGTTTGGACACTGGAATGGTTTCGAGGAGTTTCGGGCATATACCGGAGTACCGGGGGGTTACCGGAACCCCCCGGGGAGACTAATGGGCCTATTGGGCCCTAATGGAGAAGAGGAGGAGCGGCCAAAGGGCAGCCGCGCGCCCCCTCCCCCCAGTCCGAATTGGACAAGGATGGGGGCAGCGCCCCCTTTCCTTTCCCCTCTCTCTCCTTCCCTCTCCTCTCCTACTCCCACATGGAAAAGGGGAGTCCTACTCCCGGTGGGAGTAGGACTCCTCATGGGGCGCGCCTAGGGTGGCCGGGCCCCTCCTCCTCCTCCACTCCTTTATATACGGGGAGGGAGGCACCCCTTGGAGACACAACAATTCATCTCTTGGATCTTTTAGCTGTGTGCGGTGCCCCTCTCCACCATAGTCCACCTAGATAATATCATGGCGGTGCTTAGGCGAAGCCCTGCGACGGTAGAACATCAACATCGTCACCACGCCGTCGTGCTAACGGAACTCTCCCTCAAAGCTCGGCTGGATTGGAGTTCGAGGGACGTCATCGAGTTGAACGTGTGCAGAACTCGAAGGTGTCGTGTGTTCGGTACTTGATCGGTCGGATTGTGAAGATGTACGACTACATCAACCGCGTTGTGCTAACGCTTCCCCTTTCGGTCTACGAGGGTACGTGGACACACTCTCCCCTCTCGTTGCTATGCATCACCATGATCTTGCGTGTGCGTAGGAATTTTTTTGAAATTACTACATTCCCCAACACCTTTGGGGTGCCCCCTGCCCCCATATATAAAGGAGGAGGGGAGGAGGCGGCCGGCCTTGGGGCACGCCAAAGGGGGGAGTCCAACTAGGACTCTCAATCCTAGTTGGACTCCCTTTCCTTTTGCGGAGGGGGGGAAGAGGGAAGGAAGAGGAAGAGGAGAAGGAAAGGGGGGACGCGCCCCCCTCCCTAGTCCAATTCGGACTCCCTATAGGGAGCGGGCGCGACTACCCCTTGTGGGTTGCCTCCCCTCTCCCCTATGGCCCATGTAGGCCCAATATTCCCCCCGGGGGGTGTTCCGGTAACCCCTCGGTACCCCGAAAAAATCCCCGAATCACTCGGAACCATTCCGATGTCCGAATACAACCTTCCAATGTATGAATCTTTACCTCTCAACCATTCCAAGACTCCTCATCATGTCCGTGATCTCATCCGGGACTCCGAGCAAACTTCGGTCACCAAAACACATAACTCATAATACAAATCATCATCGATCGTTAAGCGTGCGGACCCTATGGGTTCGAGAACTATGTAGACATGACCAAGACATATCTCCGGTCAATAACCAATAGCAGAACCTAGATTCTCATATTGGCTCCTACATATTCTACGAAGATCTTTATCGGTTAAACCGCATAACAACATACGCCATTCCCTTTGTCATCGGTATGTTACTTGCCCGAGATTCGATTGTCGGTATCATCATACCTAGTTCAATCTCGTTACCGGTAAGTCTATTTACTCGTTCCGTAATGCATCAACCCGTAACTAACTCATTAGTCACATTGCTTGCAAGGCTTATAGTGATGTGCATTACCGAGAGGGCCCATAGATACCTCTCCGATACTCGGAGTGACAAATCCTAATCTCGATCTATGCCAACTCAACAAACACCTTCGGAGACACCTGTAGAGCATCTGTATAATCACACACTTACGTTGTGACGTTTGATAGCACACAATGTGTTCCTCCGGTATTCGGGAGTTGCATAATCTCATAGTCAGAGGAATATGTATAAGTCATGAAGAAAGTAATAGCAATAAAACTAAACGGTCATTATGCTAAGCTAACGGATGAGTCTTGTCCATCACATCATTCTCTAATGAGTGATCCCATTCATCAAATGACAACACATGTTTATGCTCAGGAAACTTAACCATCTTTGATTAACGAGCTAGTCAAGTAGAGGCATACTAGGGACACTCTGTTTTGTCTATGTATTCACACATGTACTAAGTTTCCGGTTAATACAATTCTAGCATGAATAATAAACATTTATCATGATATAAGGAAATATAAATAACAACTTTATTATTGCCTCTAGGGCATATTTCCTTTAGATAAAACTCTCACAAAATCTGTCGATGATGATAATCTGCAGCGAGGCCACTGCCGCAGGCTGAAGTGATCACCACACATAGCATGTCATCGAAGGGACCCTGGGTTTACCCTGCCGCAATTTGGACAAGGGAACCAAAGGCGGCCAGCAGGGGTTGGCCTATGAAGATGTAGGAGCTCGGACCAAGGCAGGCCGGCATGGACTAACCCCTAGATCAATAGATCAGTGGGGCTGCCGTTGATGTCGCCGGATCGACACCTGATCTGAATCAGGGTGCTGGAACCATGTGCACCATCCCTGGAGCCTGCACTTGCGCTTGTTGCGGCGGCCATCATGCACCGGTGGACGGCGAAGAACGGCTTCCTCCTGGACAGCACAGGACGGAAACCGCACCAAGCGCCACCAGTGTCGCCCAAAGTCGCCATCACGAGATCGCCATGGATGGAGGCCGAGCCTCACCCGTGGAACGCCCCACCACCACCATCCTTGGCCCCAGCGCCAGCTTCACCGACGGTGGCCTCCGGTGGCGGCGAGACGGGAGGCAAATTGTTTGAGCCCCCTGCGGGTGAGATGGGATCCCCCGAGTCGCCAGTCACCGGGTCTCCTGGCGTCTTAAAAATGGAAGAGAATTTCACATCCCGGCCTCTGCATCAACTAGGGATGCATACGGCCATTTTAGTATGAGTACCAAGATAAACATGGTCCTCAGAATTTTTTTAAATGAGTATCAAGATATTTCTTGATACGCGGTTCCACCACACACCAAACTTGATCCTCAATAAACGGAAGAAAACCCATGTGCATCACCTGTCAATTTTAGGAATTGAACTCGGGTCGTTATGATGCACAACCGCATACCCAACCACTGAGCCAAAACTCTCTTTGCATATAACCTAAATGACAAAAAACTACCTAGTTCAATCCTCCCACCTCCTCTCTAGTCTTGGTCATTTCTCAAGGAATCAAAGCACCCCCCCCCCCCAATGGTTTGTAACTCATTCGCTCCTGCGTGAAGAAACTTTGTCAATGATACGATGACCTTCGATATAAAGCCGTCGTACATAACCCCCCCTGCGTACTCATCACTAACCACGTTGCTATGTGTAACCCCGTCGATAGTTGATTCTTGAACATAAACAAGTTAAAAATACAATTTACTAATAACCATTTATGTATCTTGTACATTCTCGGTGGGGTATCCACATGGTGTGTGGCCGTGTGGGTGAACATTGAAATATAAGTAATAATCTACTCCCTTCGTTCCAAAGTTCTTGTCTTAGATTTGTGTAGATACGGATATATCTAATACTAAAACATGACTAAATACATCCGTATTTAGACAAATTTAAGATAAGAATTTTGGGACGGATGGAGTATGAAATATCAACACTTGTATTGACATGATTTTTATTCAATATATGGTTCTTGTCTTTCTCGATAGATCAAAGTGCACCACTTTAGTTTGTGTTGTGCCCACCCCCGTAAAAAAAGGATTGTTATGTGCCCATGCTTTGATAAGTTGCTAGATCCGCCGCTGCATACAGCCATCTCTTTGCTTGGAAAATGCAAAACTTGTCCCAAAGTACCCCTTGTCATTGTAATCCTTGTAGCACAGATGCAGATTAATGAGGTCATGGAATCATTTCCGCTGGGTGGTTTTTCCACGTCGACCGGCATATCGATCATGTAGCACAGCATACATTAAGAGAAGAATCGCCGGCAACATGATCTGATCAAAGTATGGAAGAAGGATTAACAAATGACAAATCACGCCCGGAATCTGCTTCCCTGTCGACGCAAAAGCAGTGGCTGCGCTCGAGCCAGTTGTTAATGGTCGTCAGTGATGGCGCACCTCGTCCCATATGGCTGGCACGTAGGCGTACGCTGCCCTCCTCTACATATACACGGACCGAGGAACGGAGCAGGCAGGCAACAACGCACGAGCAGAACCGCGACGCGATCGAGTGATCGAGTGCACGGTCGGTCGACGATCATGGCGAGCAGGACGGTGGATGTCACCCTGGTCTCCGCGAGGGACCTCAGGGACGTCAACCTCGTCTCCAAGATGGAGGTCTACGCGGTCGTCTACCTCGCCGGCGACCCCATCTCCCGGGAGCGGGTCCTCGCCGACCGCACCGGCGGCCGCAACCCCACCTGGAACGCCACTGTCCGCGTCACGGTCCCAGCCTCCGGCTCCGGCAGCGGCGCTCTGCGCGTGCTCCTCCGCACAGAGCGCCCCCTCGGCGACCGCGACGTGGGCGAGGTGATCCTCCCGCTCACCGAGATCCTAGCCGGCGCCGGCGACGAGCCAACCGGCGCCACGCAAGGCGCCTACAAGGTGCGCAAGGTCGGCTCTAACAAGGTTCGCGGCGTGCTCAACCTCTCCTACAAGCTCGGAGGAGTCATCCACCCACCCGCCGGCCAGTACCAGCAGGTTGGAGCGACGGGGTACCTGGCGGCGGCCGCTGCACCGTACGCGTCTGCTCCGCCGCCGCAGCAGCTCAGCTACCCGTACCCGTGCCCACCCCCGACAATGGTTCGGCCGCTGCGCATCAGCAGCCGGTAAAAGCGCGGCGATACCAGAAAGAAATAAAGCAAGCGCGCGGCGCGGCAAACTACTCTTGGAGTGGCATGGCAACCTTTTGCTCTGTTCTGCCCCGCTCATACAAAGAAATGGTGGCTTGGTGAGTGGGTTAGCCACTACCCACTTGTGGAGCGACGGCGAAATGCTGTGTACCAATAAATCTGAACGAAATGTATGTTGTGCCTGCACGTAGAAATATCCGCAGCAACTATTTGTATGCTGCGTACTAACTAATAAATCTTAACAGACTATCTTGTAGTCTCTCCGTTTCATTAACGTAGTGTATATAATTTTTTTTGAAAAATCAAATCTCATAAACTTTGACCAAGTTTATGGAGAAAAAGGTTAACATCTAAAATGCCCATTGTAGTATATCATTAGGTTAATATATTATATATTTGGTATTGTAGATATAAATAGTTTCTTCTATAAACTCGGTCAAAATTTACAAGGTTTGACTTTTCAAAAAATTCATACGCACTACATTATAAAATGAGAGGGGGGAGGGGGTATCAATAATTAAAATGTGTGTTGATTTATATTATACTAGCACATATGCTTGTGCGTTGTAGTGGGGGGAAGAAATAATATATGATTAAATTTAGTGAGAGTTGTGTGTGCAAGCACAACGCCTCATGCTGCACTTAATTTTTTCAATTGTATTGGCTATCTTTCATTTCTCATTTCTCAAGGGATAAATCAGATCAACATCTAAACCTCTGCTTATCAATTTTCACAATGGCTTCTTGATACCCAAGGTAACTCGAAGATGTATATAAATTAGTGAAATTCAATCTAATAAAAGATACTCCCTCCGTTTCAAAATGGGAAAACTTTGTTTTTGCCACTCTAGTTTTTGCCAACTTTGCTTATGCTACTCTACAATTTGACATTTTACTTTTGCCACTCTTAGTTTTTGACAATACATCACAATTGCCATTCTATGGCAAAAGCAATAATTTTAGAATGACAATTGTGATACATTATCAAAATCTAAGAGTGGCAAAAGTGAAATGAAAAGTTATTGCTTTTGCCACGGAATGACATTTGTGATGTATTGTCAAAAACTAAGAGTGGCAGAAGTGATATCTCAAATTCTAGAGTGGCATATGCAAAGTAGGCAAAAACTACAGTGGCAAAAACAAAGTTTTCCCTTCCAAAATATAAGTCTTTTTATAGAATTCAACAAGTGACTACATACGGAGCAAAATAAGTGAATCTATACTCTAACATATGTCTACATACATCCGTATGTTGTAGTCTGTTTGAAATGTCTAAAAAGACTTATATTTAAGAACGGATGGAGTATTTGGATGAAACCCACCTAGCCCGGCCCTCGGCCACAGAATGCAAGGAGGCAGGGCTCAGGACATCCAGACTATGGCACGACCAACACGAGGCACCACCTCTGAGCGGCCATGACCTCGGACATGGCCGAATCAACGTACTCCTACCTAGAGCGCCTAGATATCAGCGAGTGGGTTGCATGAATCAGATGGGCCAAAGGCGGAAGCCATGGGGGAAGCATCGGTGAGGACGTATACAACACCCTGGATGTCCACACCTTGAGAGATAGCCCAAACCGATGTGACGACCCATATCTCGATATCCAACATCGGGGATGCCGAGCAAACAAGACAACACCTTGAAGAAGGGGAACGACGTCGTGGTGCCTAATTGTCTGATCCAGTGAACCGAACCTGGTGTTCCCCGCGGCACTGGAAGGGGCCCAAAAGATGAGTGTATTTTTTACGCTCATCACATCCTTGTTCAAACTAGTTTATTTCATAAAATCTAAGATATTCCTCCGATATTGCCACTAATGACTAATTAATGCTAGATTGCAGAATTTTCTCTTTATTTTATTTTCACGGGAAAAAGACTATACATGGTAAAAATCAATCATATAGATGAAAAAAACAAAATGAAGATAGAATAAATCAAATGGGAGGCGCACCAGCACCAACATAACACATAACACAAGACAATATCTACCGTCAATAGCACCGTGACGTCCACCCCAACAACTTTTATAAACGGTACATGACTTGCCAAGGGCAGCCGCGAGAATCTGCATCACCGTAACAGAAGTCATTCTCCAACCCTAACCACCATCATTTCCCATCTCATCTTCATAGCCACCATCATCTCCATAACGCAGCAAACCACCTGCAAGTTAGTCATACTTGTAATCATGTATCGCATCCGACAACCACTGTAAGACATATTATCAACAAAGCATTCATCTTTACGTCTTCTCCAATGATTGCTTCTTGCAATCCGATTGCCATGTATGAGTAATCCATAAGGCAATGAGTTGAGGCATAGCCTTACAACCTGACGTATTTGTATAAGGGATCGATGGAATGACTTGAATTAACATCACATATGCGTATAAATTGCATCATAGTTGTATTTTGTCTCTTTCTCGTTCTTCGACCCTATAGGTACCCATGATCATGGAGTTTGATCAAGGAGGGGGTTAGGAGCTAGGAGGATGCCGAATGTTATATATTCTAAACACCAGTGACAGAAAGGTTTTGTGTGGTAGCGAAAAGCCAATCCTTGAGGATACATGAGGGGTAGTCATTAAACGCCCAATGAATTTGTCTGGTTTATCTTAATAACCGAGGTAACCCCACGCGATGGTAAGAGTCTACGGTTGGACAATTGACTCTTGATGCAGGTCTGGACCGCTCAAGAAGCAATTTGGACACATCCCTACTTCGTTTGTTACAAGCACGTCTTAACGGGTGTCTTCCAGGGCACAAATTATGATCATGATGATCATGATCACAAATATATGGTTGTAAGAAACAAGTCCTCATACTCATGCCTGTTTTAATTATAAGTATTTGTTGGGAAACATAGTAGAAATAAAAAAAAATCGTGCCTACGATCACCCAAAATCAATATGAAGATGCATAACAGGTTAGGATCACGATTGTTACCGTCACCGAGTTGCAGCGGAAGAAGAACATGTGGGTGTAGATCGTACTTGGGGTCCCTCAAACTGTCAATGAATGATCCCTCGTATTACCCATGAATAGTCCCTCGAACTAAAGACCGAAAGCACGGCCTCTCTACTTGGTTGCAAGAGTGCATCATTCACAATCCGGCAGTGTTTCGCCGTCTATAGCTAATCGTCACCGGAGAATTAGAGGGAGGAGATAAGAACCACACAGGATTTCTAATTATAAGGGCAATAGGATTAGCCTAGCTCTAATTAGTCAACTAGGACCAACTAGAACTAGAACTAGAAAAACTAGAGAAGGCTCCAAAACTTGTGTATTCAAAGGGCCAAAGTCCTCAAGTATATATAAGTTGAAGGGAGAAGGAGAAGGGGCGCCACAAGGGACAAAAATCCCTCCCTTTGGCCGGCCAAGGAGGGGGAATCCCCCTCCAGATCGGCTTCCCTCCCTTTCCTAAGTGGAAAGGAGGGCGCCACCTCCACTTGGGCCCAAGTGACCCAAATAGCGTTCCATCACTTGGTCTTTTTTAAGATCCGTTGGTATTAAATTAAATATAAAATTCTTCTATTATTATACCCTTTTATATATAATTTAACATCTTCGAAAACATTTTCCATCTATATATAATTATCGGTAATACCCTGTATTACCCAATATTCACCGAAACCATTTCGGTGACCCCAAAATGCTTCCGGATCCTCTCATAACTATTCTGAATATTAATGAAACAATTCCACAAATATATTCTCATTACTCCTGATTAGTCCTGTCCTACTAACACTCAACAAATAGTGATTGCCTTAAGCTTGTGACCTCGTAGGTTCGGTAACTCGTATACATAAACGAAACCATTTGTTCAATGACCGACAACGAAACCATGGACGTCCATATCAATCCCTATGAGCACACGAATGATATTTGAGCGAACCAGCGAACCTTTGGTTATCATGTGATGTTCTCTTTGCTTCGTGCCACTTTACAAAACCCGGAATGCATCGGTATCCTCCTAAGTCATCACATGCTTACTATACTGAAATCCTCGTTACCGGTTTTCTTCTTCTTTCTCATTATTGTGTTCCGGCATCTCCGTGACATAGTCACCTGTGTCTGGCCAGACGATGATGGATCCTGTCACACCGAGAGAGCCCTAAGAATATCTTTCCATCGTCGGAGGAGGAAATCCCACTCTCGAGTTATCTAGTCCCTTGTCAGACTTTCCGATGAATCTATAAGTTGTCGTTATGATCACCGTGTTACAGGTGACTTTTGAGCAACCCCGAAGTCCACAGTACAGTAAGAAATGACTACGATACTCTCATGGTCTAAAGAGCAAAATCACATGTTAACACTCCGTGTTATTACAATTGATTACATATGATATTATCTCAATTTATAACAAATGAGTTTGGGTCGATTCAATATGATTGTTCTTCCAACGTCATAATCTCAATATTGTTTTAGGACTATCGTTACACTTAACGATATCCTAAGATCCAGAAAATGTGATCACCAACAACACCCGAGCTAGTCTTAGGCGAGACTGGGAACCTTTATTTTATCCTTTTATCATTTCACACGTGCATATGAGTTTTCCTAATCACATATTTCAGGATCATAGCAGTTATAGCATGAAATATAAACACTTAATTACGAATATAAAAATATTATAATACAACCGAATTATAAATATGAAAACATAATATAATAATATGCTCCTAAGAGTCGAATTGGATTTCCTTTGTAAGGACTAGTTATTAGTTGCCACGACGGACATCGCAGTGGCTTTCTTCTCACTTTGCATCGCCTAGCGTCTAGCGAAGCATAGTTTTTGAAAGTGTCCAACAAGCATTTTGTTTTGCAATATTTCTAATCATTACTCAACTATATCTTAGTCGACTGAGACTTAACTAAGTCTCAATCAAATGACATAACGTGCAAGAAATGAATAAAAAAATTAAGAAGAAAATTCTGGATGGATCTCAACGTAAGTCCTTATGAATTACTATCTTTGTTCCTAAATATAAGTCTTTTTAGATATCTAATATGGACTACATACTTTCTAAAAAATGGACTACATGCGAAGCAAAATGAGTGAATCTATATTTTAAAATAAGTCTATATACTTCTGTATGTGGTTCCTATTGAATCTCTATAAAGACTTGTATTTAGAAATAGAGGGAGTATATCATTAACGACGAAGACATAATTGAGATTTAGAGTCTGTTTGGAGTCCCTGCCGCTCCGCTCTTGGAGCAGCCGGAGCCGCGGTTCAAATTCATGATGCGGGGAAATAGGTACTCCGCGGACCTTTGGACTTGGCGTAGCTGGTGGTTAACCGAACAACTCCTTATCAAGTGTGATTAGAAAAGGGGATTACTTACTCTCGGCGTCTTCAATTATGCTTAGTCAAGTGAGGGTTCCATTCGAAGTAACGTAACAACAGGAGCACCATCTTCAAAGGGAAACCCTTTCTATCTATATCGAAAAAGGCTTTCGCCCCGCTTTATAAATAAAGCACCACCGAACACAAAGTCACAATGTAACATCCCAAATTTTCAATTTGGAATGTTATGCATTAGATCATCATGCATATCTTATTTTCTTGCATTTTGGTCGATCCTAGAAATTTCACGCAACTCAAGGACCTTCGGAGAGAGTTGGAGATTTCGTTATTTTCATATTTGAGAGTTTTCTCGAATTTGAAAAGAGGATTATTTGATTTATTTATTTCATCTTCAATAATTTTTCCAATATCAAAAATATAAGAGAGGGAATAATATGACTTTCCCAAAATTGAGGAAAAATGAAGATTTAATAAATAGATCAAATTTTGTTTGCCGGAGTTTGTTTGTTTTATTTGGATAGGGAAAAAAATGCGCGTTTTCGAAAATTGCATTTTAGGTCCGGAGTAAAGTTCATTTTGTTCGACTCATTTTTAGGAGTCGGGGAAAATTTACTTTAGATTTTTCGGAGTTCGTTTAGATAGTTTTTCTTTTGTTTCTCTGCACGCGAAACCGATTTAAAAAAAAAACTTTCCGCAGGCCAGCCGGGCCAAAGGCCCAGCCAGCCGCCGCCCCCAGCAGCGCTGTGCGCCAGGCGCCAGGCACCAGCCGCCGCCTCGCCTCGCCCTAGCCGAGTCCGGTTGGACTCTAGGCTAGCCCTCTTTCCTTTGTTTCGTTTTCCTTTTCCTACTATATTTCTTGTCCCCTACCCCAAGTAATCCCCCCCTCACCAATATAAATACCCCTCTACCCCCCCTCTCCTCACATCAAAACCCAAGCCCTCTCCTCCTAAGCCGCAGCAAGCAGCAGCGCGCAGCCCCGCCGCCGCCTCACCCGCGCCGCGCCCCAAGTCGTCGCCGCCGCCGCCACGCCGCCGGAGCCCCTCGCCGGAGACCTCGCCGGAGGTTGCCCCGCGTCTCTTTTCCTCGGATCGTTTTCTTCTAATCGTTCCGATTCTTTTCTTCTCTTCTGATTCGTTTTCTAGATCGGTTTTTCATTTCGGTTTTCTTCTCCGAAACCCTAGATCGGATTCGTTTTCTTTTCCGATTTAGTTGCCTTTGGACCGTTTGCCGGACCGTTCGTCCTAACGAATGTGATCACCGGATTCTTCTAGGTTAACGAACGTTCGTTCGTTTAACCGTTCTTCTTTTCCTTCTCGTTGGATTTATTCCGCGATCGCGATCTCAGATCCGATCTTCGTTCTAGTCTTTCTTCTCGCTCGTTTATCGGAATCAGGTGATGCAAGCTCCTGGAGTTTCGTTTCGAAACCGCTGTTCCGTCTAACCAACTTAAACAAGTTTTTGCCCCGGTAAAATTTGACCTAGTTTCAACTTGCTAGAACCGAGTTGTTTTCTTTCGCCGTTTGTTTTCCGTTTCTTTGTTCGGTTCGTTCTTTATTTTGCAACCGGAGTTCTTAAGTTGAACTTTCTGGTTCGTTCTCTTGTTCGAGTTTTACCTGTGCATTAGATGAGTACTTATTGTATGCTTGTTGTTTGTCTGCGATAGATCACCCGGATTGCGCCGCTTGTTACTTCGATTCCCTAGGTCTCGCGGATCATCAGCAAGGCAAGTAACACTTTGATCATACCTTTTCTACAACCCATGTTTTATTGCATTATATCAATCCTCTCACACTGCATGATTAGGATCTAATTAAATTGTGGGATGGGAAGTAGATGAGGTAGTACCTATCACCTGTATTACTATGAAACCTTTGGGAGTTACTTCTACGTTTGCTTATTATGCCATGCTATGCTAGTAGACGTGGATTGGGTGAGTGATATCCATGACAGATGTGAGTTGATAATTTTAATGGTTTATCTAAGGTGGCAACTTAAATACACATCTGGGTGGATTGAGGCACCTGATGTCTATCAGGACTTGCCTGTTTTTTTTGGGACCGCCACCCAGGCTCAAAGGGATCATAAGATCATTCATGCTAGTAACTTCCGTGTGCAGCCACAAGCCATTATGGGCTCTGGCATAGTTGACTAAGTTGTGCGAACTCTTACAGTGGTAGACTAGCAGATGTAGGGGATGTAGGTGTACCGGTCTACCCGATCGTAAGGTGCTAGCGCTTCTGAAAGACTATGTCTCGGTCATCCGTCTTCTCAAACACCCTGTAGTGCGAGAAACCAAACGGAGGCGATCGAGTCTTGTGGGGAAAAGTGCGCAAACCTCTGCAGAGTGTACAAACTAATCATGATTAGCCGTGTCCCCGGCTATGGACAACTTGAGTATCTAGTACTTGAATATCATGTGAATCTCAACATGTTACTTCTAATTAATGTTGTTGGGTTTTAATTGTTCACTTAATTGGGATCGGAATGCTGTCAACCATTCTCGATGTTTCACAACCACCATGATAGTTAAATAAATTTATTCCTTTGCAGTAGGGAAAAACTGGCTTTACGCAAAAACTGTAACCATAGAGCTTTCCACCAGCCATATATGCATGTAGTATAGCTGTTTCATACCATTACTCTCTATGTGTTACATTGCCAGCATATTCCATGTGCTGACCCGTTTTCGGGCTGCAACTTCTCATGTTGCAGACTTTTTAGACGACGAGTAAGGTGCTTTTAGGTCGTGGTTCTATACTCAGTGATGCCGTTGGAGTTGATGGACCCATTTATCTTCCGAGTCTTCCGCTGTTATCGTTATTAGATGGCCTTAAGCCATTTTTATTGTAATAAGTTCTGTTTGAGACAACGATGTAATAAGTGTGTGATTGCCACTCTGCTATAAATCCTTTGATGTACTGTGTGGTGTCAGCATTACTGATCCAGGGATGACACCCGAGCACAATAGACTTGATCCATTCGGGTCGGGTCGCCACAGAGATGGTATCAGAGTACACGCTGACTGTAGGACACGACCACTAAGTTAAAGCCATAGATCACCATTCTCTTCTCATTTTCTAACTCCTCATCTTTTCTACTCTTTTAGGATGACGAACGCGAAGATTAAGTACGCTCAACCGGATGAAGGCACACCATTTGGATTTCACCTGAAGGAAGTCACCAAGTACCTGAACATTGGATTACCAAGCTTCACGGGAACCTTCAACGCCACTCTGCCTGAAGAGGAGCGCTGGAAGATTCAAGCTCACGTTCCGGGAAGAACATTCGCGCCAACCACGAAGCCTATAGATAGTGTTTTCAATGCACCAACCTGGAGTCTGGGAAGGAGCATGGCAGCTCATATCACCATGGGACGCATTGGAGAAGTTTACCAAGAAGACCTCAAAGACACTATCTACCAGATTTGCGGACGCCGAGATGAAAAATGGGAGTTAGTCAGCACCAAGAAGGATAGATCCATTACATCTTTCATCCAGGAGTTAAACCAGCACATTCGACGCCACGAGAACCAGATGTGCAATGACATGATAGAGTTGAAGAATGCGAAGGCAAGGATCATCGAGCTAGAAGGAGAACTGAAGTCTACACGCAAGGACTACATGGACGAGATCGTAGCTCTAGCAAGGCACAATGGCGATCTTAAGCAGGAGATTGAAGAACTCAAGAGGAAGTTAGCATTCAGGAGGACGACGAGTACGTCGCATGTCCGGACAACTACATCATCATCGATGACACCGATTCGGATCCAAGTGAACCCGACTTTGAAGACGAAGCTGGAGCAGATATCATGGAGTCTTCCACCGGTTCAAATTTCTAGATGACCACCAGATAGTAGTAGTATTTCCCCCATGTAAACATTATAGTCGAGCACTTTTGAGATAGTTTTAGAATCGTTTGTAAGCCCTTGTTTGATTGAATGAAGTGATTTTGTGTGCATTTGCTCATGTGCATTGGGGTAGTGTTTTCCCTTTAGACCACACTCTATTCTTAATTCTCGTCTTTTCTAAACCCTCAGATGCCTCCGAGACGGGATAATGGATTCCCACCGGAGCTCACTCAGTTGATCCAGCAGCAGAATCAATTGATGCAGATGTTAGTCCAGAACCAATAGAACAACAACAACAACCCACAACCACCACCACCACCTGTTGACCACTTAGCCCGTTTCCTTAGGCTAAATCCGCCGGTGTTTTCTAGTAGCACCGAGCCGATAGTAGCAGATGATTGGCTCCGCAAGGTAGGAAGGGAGTTGACCACTGCAGGATGCACGGATGGTGAAAAGGTGAAGTTTGCCGCTCACCAGCTTGACGGACCCGCGGCAGCATGGTGGGAGAATTTCACAGCCACTTACCCAGTTGACACTGTCACATGGGATCATTTTCAGCAAGCTTTCCGCACTACCCATGTTTCAGCAGGAGCTATGGCCATAAAGAAGCGTGAGTTTCGCAACTTACGCCAAGGAGGAAGGACAGTTGGCCAGTACGTTGACGACTTCAGCAAGTTAGCATGTTATGCCCCAGATGACGTTGCTACGGATGCAGCTAAGCAGGAGAAGTTTCTAGAGGGACTGAATGATGAACTAAGCATGCAGTTGATGGTAGCGAGTTTCAACAACTACCAGGAGTTGGTAGATCGTGCCATCATGATTGAAGGAAAGCAACAGCAGATTGAGAACCGTAAGAGGAAGTATGGACAAGGGAAGTATAACCCTGGAGCCCAGCAGAAGCCCCGTTTTGCCCCTAAACCGGGATTTCAGTTTCAGCACACCCATGGAGGAGGTAGCTCGCACAACCATAATGGCCACAAGAATGGTAATGGGAATGGAGGAAGCAACGGCCAGAACCGGACCACCCCATCAACCCCAGCCAAAAAGGATTTGAGCCACGTCACTTGCTATAAGTGTTCGAAGCCAGGGCATTATGCAAATGAATGTCCTGAAGGCCAGAATGGAAATGGCAATGGAAGCTCTGGGAAGAAGCCGAACCCTTTCAATAGGGGACAGGTGAACCACGTTAATGTGGAGGAGATTGAAGATCAGCCCGATGCAGTAATAGGTAAGTTTTTGGTTAAGTCATTTACTGCACTCGTTCTTTTTGATACTGGTGCATCACATTCATACATATCAAGGGGATTTGTGGAAAAGTATAGCCTGCCCACTAGGATTCTTAAAACACCTATGCTAGTAAGCTCACCAGGAGCAGAGTACATGGCCAGACAAGGATGTTTTCAAGTGCCATTGAGTATAGGAAGGCATGTTTTCCCAACGGATTTAATTATTCTGGAATCCCAAGGTCTGAATGTGATTCTTGGTATGGATTGGCTGTCGATGTATGGAGGAAACATCGATTGCGCCAGTAAGACAATTTTGCTTACCACACCAGAAGGAAGAAGGATCAAGTATGTATCCCGGCATGTGCCAAACAGGACACAAGTAAATTCCTTATCAGGAGTTGTGCAGGAGGAAGTACCAGTGGTAAAGGATTTTCCTGATGTATTTCCTGAGGAATTGCCAGGCATGCCACCGGATAGAGACATTGAGTTTTTGATTGAGTTATTGCCAGGCACTGGGCCAATATCAAAGAGACCATATAGGATGCCAGCAAAGGATTTGGTGGAAATTAAGAACCAGATTAAGGAGTTATTGGATAAAGGTTACATTCGCCCAAGTTCTTTGCCTTGGGGATCACCCGTACTTCTAGTGGAAAAGAAGGATGGCTCATTAAGGATGGTTGTAGATTATCGGGGATTGAATGAAGTAACCATCAAGAATAAGTACCCACTACCAATGATCAACGATCTGTTTGATCGGTTGCAAGGAGCTAAAGTGTTTTCCAAGATCGATTTGCGATCAGGGTACCATCAATTGAAGATTCGGGAGCAGGACATACCTAAGACAGCATTCACCACAAGATATGGACTGTATGAGTATACCGTTATGTCATTTGGATTGACTAACGCACCTGCCTATTTTATGAACCTGATGAACAAAGTGTTTATGGAGTTTTTGGATAAGTTCATCGTAGTGTTCATTGATGACATCCTGGTTTATTCAAAGAATGAAGAGGAGCATAAGGAACATTTGCGTTTGGTTTTGGAGAAACTAAGGGAACATCAGTTATACGCCAAATTCAGCAAATGTGAGTTTTGGTTGAAGGAAGTTGGATTCCTCGGACACGTTATATCCGGAGAAGGTATAGCAGTTGACCCCACTAAGGTTGAGACAGTAACCGAATGGGAATCACCAACAACAGTTGGAGAGATCCAGAGTTTTCTTGGACTCGCGGGATACTACCGGAGATTCATTGAGAATTTCTCAAAGATTGCGAAGCCTATGACGGAGTTGTTGAAGAAGGATACTAAGTTCAAATGGACTGAGGAATGTGAGGCTAGTTTCCAGGAGTTGAAGAAACGTTTGGTTACCTCACCAGTATTGATTTCGCCAGATCAGACCAAGGATTATGAGGTGTATTGCGACGCTTCACGTCGAGGACTTGGAGCAGTGCTTATGCAGAAAGGAAGAGTTGTTTCGTATGCTTCACGGCAACTGAAGCCTCATGAGTTGAATTATGCCACGCATGATTTAGAGTTAGCAGCTGTAGTGCATGCATTGAAAACGTGGAGACATTTCCTCATTGGAAATCATTGTGAGGTGTGCACGGATCACAAGAGTTTGAAGTACATTTTTACTCAGAAGGAGTTGAACCTCCGACAAAGGAGATGGTTGGAGCTCATCAAGGATTATGACATGAGATTTCATTACCATCCCGAAAAAGCTAATGCAGTAGCTGACGCATTGAGCCGTAAGAGCCATGTCAATACTCTAATGACAGGGAAAATACCCAAGGAGTT
Source organism: Triticum urartu (assembly GCF_056163025.1). Classification (NCBI taxonomy): domain Eukaryota; kingdom Viridiplantae; phylum Streptophyta; class Magnoliopsida; order Poales; family Poaceae; genus Triticum; species Triticum urartu. The sequence goes on along the minus strand of NC_141873.1, from coordinate 425,157,764 downwards.
AGCAGAAAACCTTCGTGAGCTATGTTTGGAAATAGTTCCGAGAGGCTATGTAGCAGCATTGGAGATTCAGTCAACATTGATGGATAAAATCAGAGAAGCCCAGAAATCTGACAAGGAGATTGCTGCTATAAAAGAGAAATTGAGCGAAGGAAAAGCAAAGGGATTTCATGAGGATGAACACGATACCCTATGGTTTGAGGACCGTATTTATGTGCCTAATGACCCGGAGATCAGGAAGTTGATTTTGCAAGAGGCACATGATTCACCGTATTCGATTCACCCAGGGAATACCAAGATGTATTTGGATTTGAAGGAGACATTCTGGTGGACCGGAATGAAGAAGGATATTGCAGCCTATGTAGCAGTTTGTGACGTATGTCAGAGAGTAAAGGCAGAACATCAGAAGCCAGCAGGATTGTTACAACCATTGCCGATACCCGAATGGAAGTGGGATAAGATAGGCATGGATTTTATCACAGGACTACCCAGGACGAAAGCAGGCTATGACTCGATATGGGTAGTAGTTGATCGTTTGACAAAGGTAGCACACTTTATTCCAGTTAAGACCACTTACACCAGTGCTAAGTTGGCAAAGATATACATGACTAGGATCATTTGTTTACATGGAGTTCCGAGGAGTATCATATCAGATAGAGGAACCCAATTTACCTCAAAGTTTTGGAATCACTTGCATGAAACTTTAGGAACCAGACTAGAGTTCAGCACAGCTTTTCATCCGCAGACAGATGGACAGACCGAGAGAGTTAATCAGATTTTGGAAGATATGCTGAGAGCTTGTGCACTAGATTATGGATCTAGTTGGGACGATAACTTGCCGTATGCGGAGTTTTCCTACAACAATAGTTATCAAACCAGTTTGAAGATGGTACCTTTCGAAGCTTTATACGGAAGGAGGTGCAGGACACCGTTGTCATGGGACGAAGTTGGAGACCGTCAGTTCTTTGGACCAGATTTGATTAAGGAGTCTGAACGGAAAGTTAAGTTGATTCGCGATAGGCTCAAGGTAGCCCAGTCCAGGCAGAAGAGCTACGCAGATTCTAAACGCAAGGAAACAGTTTACGAAACCGGAGACAGAGTTTATCTTCGAGTATCCCCACTTCGAGGAGTTAAGCGCTTTGGAGTTAATGGAAAATTAGCACCGCGTTTCGTTGGACCGTATAAGATCTTGCAACGTATGGGAGAAGTCGCTTATAAGTTGGAATTACCAGAGGGACTGTCAGGAGTTCATGATGTATTCCATGTTTCTCAGCTGAAGAAATGTCACACCGAGATGGCGGAGATACCGCTAAGAGATACTGTGCCACTCGAAGCGATTCAGTTGAAGGATGACTTAACGTATGAAGAGAAACCAGTGAAGATTCTCGATTATGCCAGCAGAGTTACTCGCAGCAAGGTTATCAAGTTTTGCAAAGTTCAGTGGAACCACCACTCAGAGGATGAAGCCACCTGGGAAAGAGAAGAAGATTTGCTCAAGGACCACCCTCACCTATTTTCTAACCAACCCGAATCTCGAGGGCGAGATTCATCTTAAGGGGGGTAGGTTTGTAACATCCCAAATTTTCAATTTGGAATGTTATGCATTAGATCATCATGCATATCTTATTTTCTTGCAGTTTGGTCGATCCTAGAAATTTCACGCAACTCAAGGACCTTCGGAGAGAGTTGGAGATTTCGTTATTTTCATATTTGAGAGTTTTCTTGAATTTGAAAAGAGGATCATTTGATTTATTTATTTCATCTTCAATAATTTTTCCGATATCAAAAATATAAGAGAGGGAATAATATGACTTTCCCAAAATTGAGGAAAAATGAAGATTTAATAAATAGATCAAATTTTGTTTGCCGGAGTTTGTTTGTTTTATTTGGATAGGGAAAAAATGCGCATTTTCGAAAATTGCATTTTAGGTCCGCAGTAAAGTTCATTTTGTTCGACTCATTTTTAGGAGTCGGGGAAAATTTACTTTAGATTTTTCGGAGTTCGTTTAGATAGTTTTTCTTTTGTTTCTCTGCGCGCGAAACCGATTTAAAAAAAAACTTTCCGCAGGCCAGCCGGGCCAAAGGCCCAGCCAGCGGCCACCCCCAGCAGTGCTGCACGCCAGGCGCCAGGCGCCAGCCGCCGCCTCGCCTCGCCCTAGCCGAGTCCGATTGGACTCTAGGCTAGCCCTCTTTCCTTTGTTTCGTTTTCCTTTTCCTACTCTATTTCTTGTCCCCTACCCCAAGTAATCCCCCCCTCACCAATATAAATACCCCTCTACCCCCCCCTCTCCTCACATCAAAACCCAAGCCCTCTCCTCCTAAGCCGCAGCAAGCAGCAGCGCGCAGCCCCGCCGCCGCCTCACCCGCGCCGCGCCCCAAGTCGCCGCCGCCGCCGCCACGCCGCCGGAGCCCCTCGCCGGAGACCTCGCCGGAGGTTGCCCCGCGTCTCTTTTCCTCGGATCGTTTTCTTCTAATCGTTCCGATTCTTTTCTTCTCTTCTGATTCGTTTTCTAGATCGGTTTTTCGTTTCGGTTTTCTTCTCCGAAACCCTAGATCGGATTCGTTTTCTTTTCCGATTTAGTTGCCTTTGGACTGTTCGTCGGACCATTCGTCCTAACGAACGTGATCACCGGATTCTTCTAGGTTAACGAACGTCCGTTCGTTTAACCGTTCTTCTTTTCCTTCTCGTCGGATTTATTCCGCGATCGCGATCTCAGATCCGATCTTCGTTCTAGTCTTTCTTCTCGCTCGTTTATCGGAATCAGGTGATGCAAGTGCCTGGAGTTTCGTTTCGAAACCGCCGTTCCGTCTAACCAACTTAAACAAGTTTTTGCCCCGGTAAAATTTGACCTAGTTTCAACTTGCTAGAACCGAGTTGTTTTCTTTCGCCGTTTGTTTTCCGTTTCTTTGTTCGGTTCGTTCTTTATTTTGCAACCAGAGTTCTTAAGTTGAACTTTCTGGTTCGTTCTCTTGTTCGAGTTTTACCTGTGCATTAGATGAGTACTTGTTGTATGCTTGTTGTTTGTCTGTGATAGATCACCCGGATTGCGCCGCTTGTTACTTCAATTCCCTAGGTCTCGCGGATCATCAGCAAGGCAAGTAACACTTTGATCATACCTTTTCTACAACCCATGTTTTATTGCATTATATCAATCCTCTCACACTGCATGATTAGGGTCTAATTAAATTGTGGGATGGGAAGTAGATGAGGTAGTACCTATCACCTGTATTACTATGAAACCTTTGGGAGTTACTTCTACGTTTGCTTATTATGCCATGCTATGCTAGTAGACGTGGATTGGGTGAGTGATATCCATGACAGATGTGAGTTGATAATTTTAATGGTTTATCTAAGGTGGCAACTTAAATACACATCTGGGTGGATTGAGGCACCTGATGTCTATCAGTACTTGCCTGTTTTTTTTGGGACCGCCACCCAGGCTCAAAGGGATCATAAGATCATTCATGCTAGTAACTTCCGTGTGCAGCCACAAGCCATTATGGGCTCTGGCATAGTTGACTAAGTTTTGCGAACTCTTACAGTGGTAGACTAGCAGATGTAGGGGATGTAGGTGTACCGGTCTACCCGATCGTAAGGTGCTAGCGCTTCTGAAAGACTATGTCTCGGCCATCCGTCTTCTCAAACACCCTGTAGTGCGAGAAACCAAACGGAGGCGATCGAGTCTTGTGGGGAAAAGTGCGCAAACCTCTGCAGAGTGTACAAACTAATCATGATTAGCCGTGTCCCCGGTTATGGACAACTTGAGTATCTAGTACTTGAATATCATGTGAATCTCAACATGTTACTTCTAATTAATGTTGTTGGGTTTTAATTGTTCACTTAATTGGGATCGGAATGCTGTCAACCATTCTCGATGTTTCACAACCACCATGATAGTTAAATAAATTTATTCCTTTGCAGTAGGGAAAAACTGGCTTTACGCAAAAACTGTAACCATAGAGCTTTCCACCAGCCATATATGCATGTCGTATAGCTGTTTCATACCATTACTCTCTATGTGTTACATTGCCAGCATATTCCATGTGCTGACCCGTTTTCGGGCTGCAACTTCTCATGTTGCAGACTTTTCAGACGACGAGTAAGGTGCTTTTAGGTCGTGGTTCTATACTCAGTGATGTCGTTGGAGTTGATGGACCCATTTATCTTCCGAGTCTTCCGCTGTTATCGTTATTAGATGGCCTTAAGCCATTTTTATTTTAATAAGTTCTCTTTGAGACAACGATGTAATAAGTGTGTGATTGCCACTCTGCTATAAATCCTTCGATGTATTGTGTGGTGTCAGCATTACTGATCCAGGGATGACACCCGAGCACAGTAGACTTGATCCATTCGGGTCGGGTCGCCACACACAAGGTTCCAAGTACAGACACACGTCCAAACACACAAAGCCACCGCAAGCAAGTCTGACAAAACACACACACACACACAGAGAGACGATACCCAGGTTCAGCTGTGGGCACGGCACAACAAGCCCAACACCGCAACACGACTCACACAACAAACAAAACGGCGGCGGCGACGAGGAGAGCAGATCTAATCCGGCTCCGGCGGTGGAGGAGGGAGCGGTGGAGCCAACCGGAGAGCGATCGAGACGAATCTGGGCGATGATGGTGGTGATGGCGTCTCTCTCCCGGGGGCGGCTAAGCGGCCGCCATAGCTGCAAGTAATCAGACCATTTGAACAAAGCGTCAGTAGCACGTCGAAGAGGAATTCACTGAATCACAAGCTTATTCCTAACAGTCCACAACGTCCAGGTTAGCACTCCGATGATTAGCCACCTAATGTGGCGGGAAGGGGGAGGTAACGTCTGGAGTTCCGCGAATAGGTTGGGGAAGTTGTTATGGTCCTAGCTGCCCCCCATTAATTCGTGGAAATAGCTCCAAAGGAACTGCGCGGACACGCAGGTGAAGAAGATATGATTCTAATCTTCTTCAGGCCCGCGGAGCGGGCAATGCCCATCTCCTGGGCCGTTGCGCTTCAAAACCTCCACGCCGGAAGATAGGCGGCCTAGAATCCACTGCCACAAAAATATCCTAATCTTCAGGGGGAGCCGAATCTCCCAGATGGAAGTGAGGGCCTCATGACCCAGCGAGGGTGCGATGGCCTGATATAAAGATTTAGTGGAGAATTGCCTCGATGGCTCTAGACGCCACTTGGACCGGTCGTCTCCACTCTGGAGATCAGGTTCGTGCAGCGCGATGCAATCCAGCAACTCGTGCCAATCCGCAGCCTCAGCAGGGCCAAAAGCTCTCCGGAACGCGAGTTGCCCTAAGTCAATAAGGGCCGTCGTGACCGAGATCCGTGGGTCAACCACGATGGAAAATAGTTCAGGGAACCGAGCCGCAAGGGGACAGTCGCCAGCCCATCTATCGAACCAAAACAACATGGAGGATCCCGAGCCAACCGCGATCGAGGTGCCGATGTGTAGGATCGGAAGGAGCTGAATGACGGATTGCCAGAACTAGGAACCTCCAGATCTCTGGTAGAAGGCGAGGGGCTGACCACGGAGGTATTTCTGCTAAATGATGCGCAGCCAAAGACCACCATCACCGTTGGTGATCCACCACAGCCAACGCGTGAGGAGGGCAATATTCATGCGTTTGGAAGATATGATCCCAAGCTCACCCTGGTCGCGCGGACAGATCTCCGACCAGCGAACCATGTGGTATTTCTGCTTGTCGCCCTCGCCGGCCCAGAAGAAATGTCCCTGAATGGTGGCAATCTCGTGATGTAGAGTCTCCGGCAGGCTGTAGAAGCTCATGATGAACAGGAAGAGGCTGGCCAGGGACGAGTTAATAAGCACTGTCCGGGCCGCCTTCGATAGCCAACGGCCCTGCCAAGGCTCGATACGGTGTTGAAGCTTCCCAACTGTGGGCCAAAGCTGCGCCACCGTGAGTCTCGAATCACTAATGGGGATCCCCAGGTAAGTCATGGGGAAACATCCCAGCTGGCAATTAAGCCTGTCCGCGATGCTCTGCCGCTCATCTTGGTAGTATCCCAAGACCATAACCGCACTTTTATCGAAGTTGATCCTGAGCCCAGACATCTGCTGGAAGCACAACAGGGGAAACTTCAAGTTCATGATATCAGACGTCGAGCCTTCCACCATGATAATGGTGTCATCAGCGTATTGAAGAAGGAAGATCCCGTTCCCTCCAACTAGATGGGGGACTATCCCCTTAATGTGTCCTGCCGCCTTGGATCCTTTCTATCTATAGTCTAATAGGAGACGAGCGTCAGACTAGTCGACAGCCGTTGATTCAATTTAAATCCAATGGTCACAACGTGCTCTTCATATATGTTAAAAAAGAAGAAGAAAATCCCAACATCCGGGAATTAACTTCCCGCAAACTCCGCATCTAATCTCTCCCTAATCTCTCGCCCCACATGTCTCCCGATTCCATTCTCCGCCAACAGCACGCACAGGCCCAAGCTCCTCTCGTCTACTCCCTCCGTTCGGAATTACTTGTCGCGAAAATAGATGTATCTAGACGTATTTTAGTTCTAGATACATCCATATTCGAGACAAGTAATTCCGAACGAAGAGAGTAGATACCTTCCACCCCCGCCTCCATTGCCCATCGTCGCTGTGTATCATGGACACCCCACCGGTCAGTCCTCTTCCCCTACTCCTCCCCACCACATCGTCTGTTCATCTATCTACCGAGGTGCTAATTCTGCATGACAATCGTGGCTGTGATCTGCCGAGATGCTAATTCTTCACGACACCACGACCGTGATCCGCCAAGGCCGACGTGAGCGGGCACCAACAATCGTGAGCAAGAAGTTTGATGGCCGTTCTATTTGGCGTGATGAGCGCCACAAAGAGTTGATTCCAATGTGTGTTCCTCACTGATTTTGCTGGTTGCGTCACAATGATTTAATTCTCCAATGCTTGATTCATATGTTCTTGATTAGTGGGTGGCGGTGATGCCCATCCCAGCTGCAGGGAGGATGGATAGGCATCGGGCAATCACCAAGTGACAGGATAATGCTCCCTTCTCTTTGAGTGCCATCCCTTCTCGACAGCGACCAGAGCACGCCCGACCGGTTGCACGTAGTGATGCTTCACGTCCTCGGTTGACCTAATTTTAATTTGATACACGCCTACCATGCACTTCCACCATTGGAAGGAGCACATCCGATATCAAATAGAAGCACGATTACAATCGCAACGAAGCACGACCAACTTCTCCATACCAAGTTCCCTAATGTTGAGTTCCCATATTTTCATGCATATAATTATATGGTGATGAATTTTTGCCATAACCCAGTTCCCATAACATGTTTTTACTCTAGTGTGTCTTTTATATATGTTGTGAGAAAATGAAGATATTGCTTCCTAGCAACTATGCTTCGTAGATTATTGCATATTATTCTATGGTGATGAATTTTTGCTTCCACCATTGTATGTGTGTGCTACTTTGACTGTACAATTTTTTGGCTTTCAACCATTATCCGATACTAGTGTCTCTTCAACCACTACTACTCTCTGCTTCAACCATTTTCTTTTGTTCATGAATTTCATTATACAACCATTTTGCTTTGTTTAGTGGATTTTTGTCCAAGCCACTAAATTTTGCGCTTTCTTCTTTCTCACCGAATGCCTCAGTTGTACAGATTCCCAATAATGATGCAACGTGTGTTGATTACTAGACCAACGGGGCTCTAAGTTGTCGGTTCTACGACGAGCGACGCGGAGCTCATGGCAAACGCAGACATTGTCATGATCAGATTGTCACCCTCCGCTATGATGACTACAACAAAATGAAAATATTGTTGTAATAATATTTTACTATTGTTGTAAATGAATTTGTAAATTTGTGTTCACAAGCCGGCCCCTTCTATGGAAGTTTCTATCAGATTCCTACGAACCTATTTGGACTCCCTTATTGGCATCAAACTAAACCCTCAAGCAGATCCAGCTAAAGGCAAATCTTGCATTGTCTACGATATACCGGCGCCACCAATGCATGCTCATGTACCGGAGTCTCGGGGCTGGAAACCTCCTTCGTCTGGATGGATGACTTTGAACACGGATGGTTCCTTCGTTTCCTCTGAGAGGGCAGGAGCTGAAATGATTCTGAGAGATCATCACGGTACTATTAATTTTTCAGCATGTCGAGCCTTGTACTCTTGCAGGGATGCTTTGGAGGCTGAACTTTGTGCATGCATGGAGGGTCTCTCACTTGCTATTCATCACAGTGAGCAGCCCGTAGCTATGGAGTTGGATTCTCTGGAAGCAGTAACGATGATTTCATGCGCGGACGTTGATCGGTCGGTGTATGCTTCCATTGTGAAGGAGATCAAGCACTTAAGGACCCTTAGACAAACTTGTATTACTCATGTTTCTAAGGCCCAGAATAAGGCTAGTGATTGCCTAGCTCACTTTGCTATGTCCCAAGGTAGAACTATGACTTGGTTGGGATCAGGCCCAGACGAGGTGGTGAGGATTGCCTTTGATGATTGTAATGACATTATAATTGAGTAATACAAGTTGTTTTACCTGCAAAAAAAAGTATTAGTCTGTTTCAATGCATCATCATACATGTCCTGCTGCCACATGGTTTGTGAAGCAGAAAAAAACTTTATACGAAAAAGATCGTTTCATTTGCAATTTTATTACTATACTTTGGTTGGAAGCAATTTTATACTTGATGGAAACAAGAGATTGATGCTTTGAAACTGGTCTAAATAATTTTTCTTTCTGACGGAAGCAAATCGCTGTTTGGTTGATGAAATCTCTAATCCATGGAACAATGCTTCTGACAGAAAATATTTGATACTAGGAAATAGTTTTATATGGAAGCAAATATTACAAACTAAGATGGAAGCAAATATTACAAACTAAGATGAAAGCAAATATTGGTGTGCGGAAGATGCTCAATGTCATACATTATGCTTCCTTGATCGAGGAAACTCCGTTATGCACCGGCAGCAAAATTTCCAGTATCTAGAAGAAAAAAAAGCTGAATATAAGCAAGTGCACGAAGCATATAAAACTGTGTATGAAGCAACTAAAATTATAGTAAACCAAATAAAATGTGCCCACAAAACATAGTTTTGCAAAGCAAGCAAATTAATCTATCTATGGAAGAGCTATAGCATAATTCTTCGGAAACACTAGCGCCCACACGTGTAACAGTTTTGCAACTCGCGCCACACGCGTGAATTATTGTTCAGTGCAGTTTGCACGAATCTTGACACATTGAGACAGAATTTGCATACCATGTAGGACGGGCTTGGTGTGTGGGCGTTGGAGAGTTTGCCCACACGCCCGCACCACGCTGTTTGTCAACTGCATTGTGTGGGCGAATTAGTTTCTGCCCTCACAGCCACCATCTAGTTTATGCGCGTGCGGGCGGACTGCTTTTCGCCCACACGACACTCCTACGTTGTGGATGACAACTGCATTTATGCGAACGTGGCAATTAGGTAAACACACATGGCAACTGTGATTCTTTGCTAGACGGCAACTGCAGTTGCGCGTACGTGGCTACCAGATAAACACACATGACATATGTGATTAACCATACATGGCAACTATGGTTGGACCACATGTAGCAACTAGGTAAACACACATGGCAACTACTGTTTGACCATATGTGGCAAGTAGTTAATCACACACGGCAACTACGGTTTGATTACACGCGACAACTACCATAAATTAGACATGACAACTATAGTTAACCAAAATATATAGAGTTGCCATGCTTTTACGACCATACTTGCCATCCCGGATAACTACATCTGCCAATCAAGATGGCAACTAAATCGTCATCCCGCGGGCACCTAACATAGCTGCGTCAGGACGTGTGGGCATTTTTGCTTCGTGCCACACACACGGGATGGAGATAAATAGTACTTGTTGGACGTGTGGCACGAAATAGCCTCGCCTACACGTGTGGACAATTCTAATATCCGCCTACACACAACCCATATGAATTGCTTTCTGCTCATACCATACATGATATGTCATACATCATATTTGAGCGTATATCAAATATATCACACATGTGATAGTTATCACTGTCCTAGTTCTTTTTCAGGGATGCACCAGAACATACTGTGTTGTGCTGGAAGCAAAATAACGAAGTAGGAAACGTGGGCATAGACATAGGACGGAGAATACGGTACATCACACGTGATTGACGGAAGCGCGGATCCATGCATCATGCATGTAGGATGGGACTTACCTGCTTCCCGCGTGTATGTTCATCTGTGCTCTCGCATACATAGTTTGATTTAATTGGAATAAAATAAAACTCAGTCTCACCCTCTTAAAATCAAGGAGGGAGATGATTAGATTAGAAATGAAAAAAGATAAAAGACAGTCATAGGATGAAGTGGGAGCACGGATGGGAATATGGAAAGGGAGTAAGCAAGCCGGATCCATGCATGTAAGTTAACTGTTGAATATATGGTTTGTGCATGTATATTGTATAGCCCGGCCCACCTTCTAGTCATTGTATAGTTGAGGTTGTGGCCCACCTTATACTCCATATATACGTGCGCTATGCACCGATCAATACATCGTCAAGCATTGCCAAAACACTTGTTTCTAACATGGTATCATACCTGCGATCCTAACCCTAACTATTGCCGCCGCCGCGATCCCATCGCCGCCGCTGCCGCCGCCGCAACCCTCCGCAGCCACCACGCGCCGCCGCCGCGTTCCTTCGCCGCCGCCCCCGTGTGTCGCCACCGCCCGCGCTTCCGCCCGCAACCCGCCACGCCGCACCCCTTGCCGCGCCGTCTCCCCACGTGTTGCCGCACCCTCTCTCGGACTCATGGCCTTCCCCGGTTCCTCCGGTACCACCCGCAGCCGCCGCACCTACCCGTTCGAAGGCCCCGACCCCGTCGTCATCCGCGATCTCAACATCCTAGCTTGGGTTCCCGTCGTCCTCGATCACCTCACCTCCACCTACTATGCCTGGAAGACATACTTCTCCCTTGTATTCGGTGAGTACAATCTCCGGGATCACATCGATGGCTCCGTGAACTCCCGCTTCATGGAGGACGATGAGGAGTGGACGTCCATCGACGCCACTCTCATCCGTTGGTTCTAGACCACCATCTCGAAGGACCTCTTCCACACGGTGGTCTCCGCTGACGATGACGCTCACGCCGTTTGGACTAAGCTCACCGACCTCTTCACTGACAATGCGCTCCAACGCAAGGTTTTCTTGCACGGCGAGTTTTTTGGGTGCCTGAAGCTGGAGGAGAGGGGGATGCGGATGTCGCGCACCCGGGCCACCCACATGGCCCTCACCGCCGGTACCCGCGGCGGTGCGCCGCCCACCGCCCCGGCTCCCCCGCCGCGGCCCGCCCCGGGCCCCTTCCAGGCGCCGCCGCCGCCCGGGTTCCCCTACCCGGCGCCACAGCAGGCCCCCCCGCCGCCCCTCGCCGAGCAGCAGCAGCGCCGAGGCGGGTGCCACGGCCGAGGTGGCCGCAAATAGCAGCAGCAGTAGCCGGCTGCCCATGGCAGGGCACCGCGCCAGTCCCAGCAGCAGCTCCCGCCGGCACCCTGGCAGGCCGGCCAGAACCCTTGGACGGGGGTCGTTCACGCGTACTCCATGCCCGTACCGCATGCCCGTACCGCATGCCCCCGTCCCCGGCTTCTTTGGCGCCCGCCCAGTATCCCATCAGGCGCTTTACGCGGCCCCTCAGCCGTACCCGCCGGCGCCACTCTACGACCCCTTTGCGGCCTATGGGCTGCCTTCGGCCGGTGGGTTCGCGGCGCCGCTGCCACAGCCACTGTCGCCAGCCCAGCTGGCGTCTTGGGACCCCGCGCTTCTAGCGGCCCTCCACACCGCCCCCATGCCACAGCAGTACACTGGCGGTGGCGACTGGTATATGGACACCGGAGCCACGGCTCACATGGCCGCCAACCCTGGTAACCTTCTTACCGCTCACGCCATTCACACCACTGCTCGCATTACCGTGGGTGACAGTCCTTCCATGCCTATTACTCATGTCGGTCATGCTGCTTTTCCTTCTAACTCCATGCCATTATACCTTTCTAACGTACTTGTCTCCCCTGACATTATTAAAAACCTTGTTTCCGTTCGTTCTCTTACACATGAAAATCCTGTCACCGTTGAATTTGACATGTTTGACTTTTCTGTTAAGGATGCCCGTACCTGGATGGTGCTCCACCGATGTGACAGCCCCGATGAGCTCTAGCCGGTCCACTCATCCACCTCCTCCGTTGCTGCACCCATGACACTTTCCACCGGAGTGGACCTTTGGCATGCTTGTCTCGGTCATCCCAACACCGCCACCCTTCGTCATATTCTTCGTAGTTTTTCATTCACGTGTAATAAGATCGACGATCACACTTGTTATGCTTGTCGTCTCGGCAAACATGTTCGTCTTCCTTTTTAGCACTTCCTCGCACGTTGCATCATACCCGTTTCAGTTAATTCATAGAGATGTTTGGACCTCTCCTGTTGCAAGTAACACGGGCTATCTTTATTATCTTGTCATACTTGATGATTTCTCGCACTATGTGTGGACCTTCCCGTTGCGGCGAAAGTCGGATTCTGTTGGCACTCTCACCGCGTTCTACTCATATGTCTCCACGCAGTTTGGCCGGCCCATTCATGCGTTGCAAACAGACAACAAGAAGGAGTTTGATAACCTTGCGATCCGCAACCTTCTCGCCACACACGGCACGATTTTTTGTCTCACTTTCCCATACACTTCGCAACAAAATGGCCGCCCTGAGCGCGTGCTTCGCACTCTTAATGACTGCGCTCGCACCCTCCTCTTTCATGCCAACGTGCCACCACGTTTTTGGCCCGATGCGCTTGCCACCGCATCACTACTCCTCAACATCCGTCCCTGTCGCACTCGCGGGAATTTTGCACCTCATCACCTTTTTTCGGCACGCCACCCTCCTATGCTGAGCTCCGCATCTTCGGTTGTCTGTCCTACCCTAGCATTGCTTTCACTACTCCTCATAAGCTCGCACCAAGGTCTGTGGCATGCATTTTTCTCGGCTATCCCCCCAACACCAAAGCCTACCGCTGGTATGATCCTATCTCACATCGGGTGATCACTTCCCGACACGTTGACTTTGATGAGTTGGTTTTTCCGTTTCAGCAGGTATCTTCGGATGTTGTGCTTTGCCCACTCCCGGTGACGGCCGCTCGCGTGCTTCTCTTGGGCCGCCTCCCGGCTTTGAGGGTGCCCCCCCGCGCCACGGGCCGAGTTTCTCCCCGGCTGGCTGCCTTAGGGGCTGCACCCCTCCTGGCGCCCGCGACGCCCTTGGCGTCCCCGGCCCCGACCGCACCATCGGCCTCCCTGACACCCGCGACGCCGTCAGCTGAAGGAAATATGCCCTAGAGGCAATAATAAAGTTATTATTTATTTCCTTATATCATGATAAATGTTTATTATTCATGCTAGAATTGTATTAACCGGAAACATAATACATGTGTGAATACATAGACAAACAGAGTGTCACTAGTATGCCTCTACTAGACTAGCTCGTTAATCAAAGATGGTTATGTTTCCTAACCATAAACAAAGAGTTGTTATTTGATTAACGAGGTCACATCATTAGTTGAATGATCTGATTGACATGACCCATTCCATTAGCTTAGCACCCGATCGTTTAGTATGTTGCTATTTGCTTTCTTCATGACTTATACATGTTCCTATGACTATGAGATTATGCAACTCCCGTTTGCCGGAGGAACACTTTGGGTGCTACCAAACGTCACAACGTAACTGGGTGATAATAAAGGAGTACTACAGGTGTCTCCAAAGGTAGATGTTGGGTTGGCGTATTTCGAGATTAGGATTTGTCACTCCGATTGTTGGGGAGGTATCTCTGGGCCCTCTCGGTAATGCACATCACATAAGCCTTGCAAGCATTGCAACTAATGAGTTAGTTGCGGGATGATGTATTACGGAACGAGTAAAGAGACTTGCCGGTAACGAGATTGAACTAGGTATTGGATACCGACGATCGAATCTCGGGCAAGTAACATACCGATGACAAAGGGAACAACGTATGTTGTTATGCGGTCTGACCGATAAAAGATCTTCGTAGAATATGTAGGAACCAATATGGGCATCCAGGTCCCGGTATTGGTTATTGACCAGAGATGTGTCTCAGTCATGTCTACATTGTTCTCGAACCATAGGGTCCGCACGCTTAACGTTACGATGACAGTTATTATAAGTTTATGCATTTTGATGTACCGAAGGTTGTTCGGAGTCCCGGATGTGATCACGGACATGACGAGGAGTCTCGAAATGGTCAAGACATAAAGATTGATATATTGGAAGCCTATGTTTGGACATCGGAAGTGTTCCGGGTGAAATCAGGATTTTACCGGATTACCAGGAGGTTACCAGAACCCCCCGGGAGTCATATGGGCCTTATTGGGCTTTAGTGGAAAGGTGAAAGGGGCTGCCCATAGTGGGCTGCGCGCCTGCCCCCTCCCCTAGTACTATTAGGACTAGGAGAGGTGGCCGGCCACCTCTCTCTCTCTTTCCCCCTTGGGAGTCCTATTTGGAATAGGATTGGGGGGGAGTCCTACTCCCGGTAGGAGTAGGACTCCTCCTGCGCCTCCATAGGGCTGGCCGCACCCCTCCCCCTTGGCTCCTTTATATACGGAGGCAGGGGGCACCTCTAGATACACAAGTTGATCATTGAGATCGTTCCTTAGCCGTGTGCGGTGCCCCCTGCCACCATATTCCACCTCGATCATATCGTTGTAGTGCTTAGGCGAAGCCCTGCGTCGGTAGAACATCAAGATCGTCACCACGCCGTCGTGCTGACGGAACTCTTCCCCGACGCTTTGCTGGATCGGAGCCCGGGGATCGTCATCGAGCTGTACGTGTGCTAAGAACTCGGAGGTGCCGGAGTAACGGTGCTTGGATCGGTCGGATCGGGAAGAAGACGTACGACTACTTCCTCTACGTTGTGTCAACGCTTCCGTTGCGATCTACAAGGGTACGTAGATCACACTCTCCCCTCGTTGCTATGCATCACCATGATCTTGCGTGTGCGTAGGAAAATTTTCGAAATTTCTACGTTCCCCAACAGTGGCATCCGAGCCTAGGTTTTATGGTTTGATGTTATTTGCACGAGTAGAACACAAGTGAGTTGTGGACGATACAAGTCATACTGCCTACCAGCATGTCATACTTTGGTTCGGCGGTATTGTTGGACGAGACGACCCGGACCAACCTTACGCATACGCTTACGCGAGACCGGTTCCCTCGACGTGCTTTGCACATAGATGGCTTGCGGGCGACTGTCTCTCCAACTTTAGTTGAACCGAGTGTGGCTACGCCCGGTCCTTGCGAAGGTTAAAACGGAGTCTATTTGACAAACTATCGTTGTGGTTTTGATGCGTAGGTGAGATTGGTTCTTGCTTAAAGCCCGTAGCAGCCACGTAAAACTTGCAACAACAAAGTAGAGGACGTCTAAATTGTTTTTGCAGGGCATGTTGTGATGTGATATGGTCAAGGCATGATGCTAAATTTTATTGTATGAGATGATCATGTTTTGTAACCGAGTTATCGGCAACTGGCAGGAGCCATATGGTTGTCGCTTTATTGTATGCAATGCAATCGCGATGTAATGCTTTACTTTATCACTAAACGGTAGCGATAGTCGTGGAAGCATAAGATTGGCGAGACGACAACGATGCTACGATGGAGATCAAGGTGTCGCGCCGGTGACGATGGTGATCATGACGGTGCTTCGGAGATGGAGATCACAGGCACAAGATGATGATGGCCATATCATATCACTTATATTGATTGCATGTGATGTTTATCTTTTTATGCATCTTATCTTGCTTTGATTGACGGTAGCATTATAAGATGATCTCTCACTAAATTATCAAGAAGTGTTCTCCCTGAGTATGCACCGTTGCGAAAGTTCTTCGTGCTGAGACACCACGTGATGATCGGGTGTGATAGGCTCTACGTTCAAATACAACGGGTGCAAAACAGTTGCACACGTGGAATACTCAGGTTATACTTGACGAGCCAAGCATATACAGATATGGCCTCGGAACACGGAGACCGAAAGGTCGAGCGTGAATCATATAGTAGATATGATCGACATAATGATGTTCACCGATGAAACTACTCCATCTCACGTGATGATCGGACATGGTTTAGTTGATTTGGATCACGTGATCACTTAGAGGATTAGAGGGATGTCTATCTAAGTGGGAGTTCTTAAGTAATATGATTAATTGAACTTAAATTTATCATGAACTTAGTACCTGATAGTATCTTGCTTGTTTATGTTGATTGTAGATAGATGGCTCGTGTTGTTGTTCCGTTGAATTTTAATGCGTTCCTTGAGAAAGCAAAGTTGAAAGATGATGGTAGCAATTACACGGACTGGGTCCGTAACTTGAGGATTATCCTCATTGCTGCACAGAAGAATTACGTCCTGGAAGCACCGCTGGGTGCCAGGCCTGCTGCTGGAGCAACACCAGATGTTATGAACGTCTGGCAGAGCAAAGCTGATGACTACTCGATAGTTCAGTGTGCCATGCTTTACGGCTTAGAATCGGGACTTCAACGACGTTTTGAACGTCATGGAGCATATGAGATGTTTCAGGAGTTGAAGTTAATATTTCAAGCAAATGCCCGGATTGAGAGATATGAAGTCTCCAATAAGTTCTATAGCTGCAAGATGGAAGAGAACAGTTCTGTCAGTGAGCATATACTCAAAATGTCTGGGTATAATAATCACTTGATTCAATTGGGAGTTAATCTACCAGATGATTGCGTCATTGACAGAATTCTCCAATCACTGCCACCAAGCTACAAGAGCTTCGTGATGAACTATAATATGCAAGGGATGAACAAGACTATTCCCGAGCTCTTCGCAATGCTGAAAGCTGCGGAGGTAGAAATCAAAAAGGAGCATCAAGTGTTGATGGTTAACAAAACCACTAGTTTCAAGAAAAAGGGCAAAGGGAAGAAGAAGGGGAACTTCAAGAAGAACGGCAAGCAAGTTGCTGCTCAAGAGAAGAAACCCAAGTCTGGACCTAAGCCTGAAACTGAGTGCTTCTACTGCAAGCAGACTGGTCACTGGAAGCGGAACTGCCCAAAGTATTTGGCGGATAAGAAGGATGGCAAGGTGAACAAAGGTATATATGATATACATGTTATTGATGTGTACCTTACTAATGCTCACAGTAGCACCTGGGTATTTGATACTGGTTCTGTTGCTAATATTTGCAACTCGAAACAGGGGCTACGGATTAAGCGAAGATTGGCTAAGGACGAGGTGACGATGCGCGTGGGAAACGGTTCCAAAGTCGATGTGATCGCGGTCGGCACGCTACCTCTACATCTACCTTCGGGATTAGTATTAGACCTAAATAATTGTTATTTGGTGCCAGCGTTAAGCATGAACATTATATCTGGATCTTGTTTGATGCGAGACGGTTATTCATTTAAATCAGAGAATAATGGTTGTTCTATTTATATGAGTAATATCTTTTATGGTCACGCACCCTTGAAGAGTGGTCTATTCTTATTGAATCTCAAGAGTAGTGATACACATATTCATAATATTGAAGCCAAAAGATGCAGAGTTGATAATGATGGTGCAACTTATTTGTGGCACTGCCGTTTAGGTCATATCGGTATAAAGCGCATGAAGAAACTCCATACTGATGGACTTTTGGAACCACTTGATTATGAATCACTTGGTACTTGCGAACCGTGCCTCATGGGCAAGATGACTAAAACACCGTTCTCTGGTACTATGGAGAGAGCAACAGATTTGTTGGAAATCGTACATACAGATGTATGTGGTCCGATGAATATTGAGGCTCGTGGCGGATATCGTTATTTTCTCACCTTCACAGATGATTTAAGCAGATATGGTTATATCTACTTAATGAAACATAAGTCTGAAACATTTGAAAAGTTCAAAGAATTTCAGAGTGAAGTGGAAAATCATCGTAACAAGAAAATAAAGTTTCTACGATCTGATCATGGAGGAGAATATTTGAGTTACGAGTTTGGTGTACATTTGAAAAATTGTGGAATAGTTTCGCAACTCACGCCACCCGGAACACCACAGCGTAATGGTGTGTCCGAACGTCGTAATCGTACTTTACTAGATATGGTGCGATCTATGATGTCTCTTACTGATTTACCGCTATCATTTTGGGGATACTCTCTAGAGACGACCGCATTCACGTTAAACAGGGCACCATCAAAATCCGTTGAGACGACGCCTTATGAACTATGGTTTGGCAAGAAACCAAAGTTGTCGTTTCTGAAAGTTTGGGGTTGCGATGCTTATGTGAAAAAGCTTCAACCTGATAAGCTCGAACCCAAATCGGAGAAATGTGTCTTCATAGGATATCCAAAGGAAACTATTGGATACACCTTCTATCACAGATCCGAAGGCAAGAATTTTGTTGCTAAATTCGGAAACTTTCTTGAGAAGGAGTTTCTCTCGAAAGAAGTGAGTGGGAGGAAAGTAGAACTTGACGAGGTAACTGTACCTGCTCCCTTGTTGGAAAGTAGTACATCACAGAAAACTGTTTCTGCGACACCTACACCAATAAGTGAGGAAGTTAATGATAATGATCATGAAACTTCAGAACAAGATACTACTGAACCTTGTAGATAAACCAGAGTAAGATCCGCACCAGAGTGGTACGGTAATCCAGTTCTGGAAGTCATGCTACTAGATCATGATGAACCTACGAACTATGAAGAAGCGATGGTGAGCCCAGATTCCGCAAAGTGGCTTGAAGCCATGAAATCTGAGATGGGATCCATGTATGAGAACAAAGTATGGACTTTGGTTGACTTGCCCGATGATCGGCAAGCAATTGAGAATAAATGGATCTTCAAGAAAAAGACTGACGCTCACGGTAATGTTACTGTCTATAAAGCTCGACTTGTCGCAAAAGGTTTTCGACAAGTTCAAGGGGTTGACTACGATGAGACCTTCTCACCCGTAGCGATGCTTAAGTCTGTCCGAATCATGTTAGCAATTGCCGCATTTTATAATTATGAAATTTGGCAGATGGATGTCAAAACTGCATTCCTGAATGGATTTCTGGAAGAAGAGTTGTATATGATGCAACCAGAAGGTTTTGTTGATCCAAAGGGAGCTAACAAAGTGTGCAAGCTCCAGCGATCCATTTATGGACTGGTGCAAGCCTCTCGGAGTTGGAATAAACGCTTTGATAGTGTGATCAAAGCATTTGGGTTTATACAGACTTTCGGAGAAGTCTCTATTTACAAGAAAGTGAGTGGGAGCTCTGTAGCATTTCTGATATTGTATGTGGATGACATATTATTGATTGGAAATGATATAGAATTTCTGGATAGCATAAAGGGATACTTGACTAAGAGTTTTTCAATGAAAGACCTCGGTGAAGCTGCTTACATATTAGGCATAAAGATCTATAGAGATAGATCAAGACGCTTAATTGGACTTTCACAAAGCACATACCTTGACAAGATTTTGAAGAAGTTCAAAATGGATCAAGCAAAGAAAGGGTTCTTGCCTGTGTTACAAGGTGTGAAGTTGAGTCAGACTCAATGCCCGACCACTGCAAAAGATAGAGAGAAAATGAAAGATGTTCCCTATGCTTCAGCCATAGGCTCTATCATGTATGCAATGCTGTGTACCAGACATGATGTGTGCCTTGTTATAAGTTTAGCAGGGAGGTACCAAAGTAATCCAGGAGTGGATCACTAGACAACGGTCAAGAACATCCTGAAATACCTGAAAAGGACTAAGGATATGTTTCTCGTATATGGAGGTGACAAAGAGCTCACCGTAAAAGGTTACGTTGATGCAAGCTTTGACACTGATCCGGACGATTCTAAATCGCAAACCGGATACATGTTTACATTGAACGGTGGAGCTATCAGTTGGTGCAGTTCTAAACAAAGCGTCGTAGCGGGATCTACATGTGAAGCGGAATACATAGCTGCTTCGGAAGCAGCGAACGAAGGAGTCTGGATGAAGGAGTTCATATCCGATCTAGGTGTCATACCTAGTGCATTGGGTCCAATGAAAATATTTTGTGACAATACTGGTGCAATTGCCTTGGCAAAGGAATCCAGATTTCACAAAAGGACCAAGCACATCAAGAGACGCTTCAATTCCATCCGGGATCTAGTCCAGGTGGGAGACATAGAGATTTGCAAGATACATACGGATCTGAATGTTGCAGACCCGTTGACTAAGCCTCTTCCACGAGCAAAACATGATCAGCACCAAGACTCCATGGGTGTTAGAATCATTACAGTTTAATCTAGATTATTGACTCTAGTGCAAGTGGGAGACTGAAGGAAATATGCCCTAGAGGCAATAATAAAGTTATTATTTATTTCCTTATATCATGATAAATGTTTACTATTCATGCTAGAATTGTATTAACCGGAAACATAATACATGTGTGAATACATAGACAAACAGAGTGTCACTAGTATGCCTCTACTAGACTAGCTCGTTAATCAAAGATGGTTATGTTTCCTAACCATAAACAAAGAGTTGTTATTTGATTAACGAGGTCACATCATTAGTTGAATGATCTGATTGACATGACCCATTCCATTAGCTTAGCACCCGATCATTTAGTATGTTGCTATTTGCTTTCTTCATGACTTATACATGTTCCTATGACTATGAGATTATGCAACTCCCGTTTGCCGGAGAAACACTTTGAGTGCTACCAAACGTCACAACGTAACTGGGTGATAATAAAGGAGTACTACAGGTGTCTCCAAAGGTAGATGTTGGGTTGGCGTATTTCGAGATTAGGATTTGTCACTCCGATTGTCGGAGAGGTATCTCTGGGCCCTCTCGGTAATGCACATCACATAAGCCTTGCAAGCATTGCAACTAATGAGTTAGTTGCGGGATGATGTATTACGGAACGAGTAAAGAGACTTGCCGGTAACGAGATTGAACTAGGTATTGGATACCGACGATCGAATCTCGGGCAAGTAACATACCGATAACAAAGGGAACAACGTATGTTGTTATGCGGTCTGACCGATAAAAGATCTTCGTAGAATATGTAGGAACCAATATGGGCATCCAGGTCCCGCTATTGGTTATTGACCAGAGATGTGTCTCAGTCATGTCTACATTGTTCTCGAACCGTAGGGTCCGCACGCTTAACGTTACGATGACAGTTATTATAAGTTTATGCATTTTGATGTACCGAAGGTTGTTCGGAGTCCCGGATGTGATCACGGACATGACGAGGAGTCTCGAAATGGTCGAGACATAAAGATTGATATATTGGAAGCCTATGTTTGGACATCGAAAGTGTTCCGGGTGAAATCAGGATTTTACCGGATTATCGGGAGGTTACCGGAACCCCCCGGGAGTCATATGGGCCTTATTGGGCTTTAGTGGAAAGGTGAAAGGGGCTGCCCATAGTGGGCTGCGCGCCTCCCCCCTCCCCTAGTCCTATTAGGACTAGGAGAGGTGGCCGGCCACCTCTCTCTCTCTTTCCCCCTTGGGAGTCCTATTTGGAATAGGATTGGGGGGAGTCCTACTCCCGGTAGGAGTAGGACTCCTCCTGCGCCTCCATAGGGCTGGCCGCACCCCTCCCCCTTGGCTCCTTTATATACGGAGGCAGGGGGCACCTCTAGACACACAAGTTGATCATTGAGATCATTCCTTAGCCGTGTGCGGTGCCCCCTGCCACCATATTCCACCTCGATCATATCGTTGTAGTGCTTAGGCGAAGCCCTGCGTCGGTAGAACATCAAGATCATCACCATGCCGTCGTGCTGACGGAACTCTTCCCCCACGCTTTGCTGGATCGGAGCCCGGGGATCGTCATCGAGCTGTACGTGTGCTAAGAACTCGGAGGTGCCGGAGTAACGGTGCTTGGATCGGTCGGATCGGGAAGAAGACGTACGACTACTTCCTCTACGTTGTGTCAACGCTTCCGTTGCGATCTACAAGGGTACGTAGATCACACTGTCCCCTCGTTGCTATGCATCACCATGATCTTGCGTGTGCGTAGGAAAATTTTCGAAATTACTACGTTCCCCAACATCAGCCTCCCCGGCGGCCGCGACGCCCTCCTCGGCGTCCCCCGCGCCCTCGCCCGCGGCGGCCTCGCCTGCGGCATCGGAGGTGACAGGCTCTTCTTCGTCTTCGCCCGCCGTAGACCCGGACTCGCTGCCCCGACCGATGACTCGCTCTCAGGCTGGCACTTTCCACCCGAGTACGCGATACACTAGCGATGAGTACCTTCTCGCTGCTTCCGTCTCTGAGCCGTCTCCTCTCCCATCGGCAGCTCGAGCCGCCCTTCGGGATCCTCATTGGCTCGCTGCGATGCAGGAAGAGTTCGACGCGCTCCAACGGAACCGCACCTGGCAGCTTGTTCCTCGGCCGCCTCGTGCCAACATCATCACGGGAAAGTGGGTCTTTCGGCACAAGACTTGTTCGGATGGCACTCTCGAGCGCTACAAAGCTCGCTGGGTGGCTCGGGGCTTTCCACAATGTGTGGGCGTGGACTTTACCGACACTTTTGCCCCGTTTGTTAAACTGGGCACGATCCGCACCATGCTTCAGCTAGCTGTCTCCCGAGCTTGGCTTGTGCATCAGTTGGATGTCTCCAACGCCTTCTTGCACGGTCACCTCGCTGAGCAGGTGTTCTGTGAGCAGCCCACCGGCTTCGTCAATGCCACGCATCCAGATCATGTGTGCTTGCTCTCCCGTTCCCTATACGGGTTGAAGCAGGCGCCTCGGGCCTGGTACCAGCGCATCGCTGCATTCCTGCAGACGCTCGGATTTACATCGACTCGCTCTGATGCGTCCCTCTTCGTGTATCATCACGGAGCTGACACGGCCTACTTGTTGCTCTAGGTCGATGACATCATCTTGACGGCATCCACTGTCGCGCTCCTCCAGCGGCTCACTGCTCGTCTTTGCTATGAGTTTGCCATGAAGGACTTGGGGCCCTTGCACTACTTCCTTGGCATTGAGGTGGTTCGACGGCCAGATGGGTTCTTCCTGCATCAGCAGCGCTACGCCCATGAGCTTCTCGATCGAGCCGGCATGCTTAACTGCAAGCCCGCTCCCACGCCTGTCGACACCAAGGCCAAGGTTTCCGCTCTGGAGGGTTTTCCCGCATCCGATGTGTCCTTCTATCGCTCCATTGTGGGTGCTTTGCAGTACCTGACCCTGACGCGCCCCGACTTGCAGTATGCTGTTCAGCAGGTCTGTCTTCACATGCATGCTCCGCGTGACTCTCACTGGACCTTGGTGAAGCGTATCCTCCGTTACATACGCGGCACCCCGTCCATGGGACTTACACTCACGGCCTCCGCCTCCACCGACCTCGTCGCCTACTCTGATGCGGACTAGGCTGGCTGCCCGGATACACAGCACTCTACTTCGGGGTACTGTGTCTACCTTGGCCCGTCTCTGATCTCTTGGTCCTCCAAGCGACAGCCCACCGTCTCCTGCTCGAGTGCCGAGGCAAAGTATCGGGCAGTGGCTAACGCCGTTGCCGAATGCTCTTGGCTTCGTCAGCTGCTCCAGGAGTTGCTTTGTGATGTCCACAAGGCCACGCTCGTCTACTGCGACAACGTCTCCGCCGTGTACCTCTCCGCCAACCCGGTCCACCATCGACGAACGAAGCATATTGAGCTCGACATACACTTTGTTCGTGAGCAGGTGGCTCTTGGGCGCATCCGGATTCTCCACGTCCCGACGGTGCAACAGTTCGCCGATGTCATGACAAAAGGACTGCCTACTTCTGTTTTTGAGGAGTTTACGTCCAATCTTTGCATCTCCGGCGACGCTTTGACTACGGGGGGTGTTGAATATATGGTTTGTGCATGTATATTGTATAGGCCGGCCCACCTCCTAGTCATTGTATAGTTGATGTTGTGGCTCATCTTGTACTCCATATATACGTGCGCTATGCACCGATCAATACATCGTAAAGCATTGCCAAAACACTCGTTTTCAACACTAACTACCAGGCCCACGTTACCTCAAGCCCACATATTACTCACGTAAAAAGCCGGAAGTGTGATGGATGCGAGGACAGTTATGACGAAGCACTCAATTAACGAAACAAATTAGCTAAACTTACGGGCCTGACTAAGGGCATGTACAATGGTTGATAGAATAGTCTTATCTTAAGTCTTGCATGTATTTTAGAGATGACAAAAAAGTATGTCTACAATGAGTTATATTTTAGCTTTATCTTTAATAATTAGCAATTCCTTAAAACATGATGAGACAAATTATGTTAAGAGATCATCTTTTGTCTTATCTTAAATAAAAAAAGACAAGCCTTTTTTTATGAGTTCTCTCTCCTCCACCTTCGCACTACTAAAATAGCATCATTGTACATTACATCGGACGTCTACCATGCTTTGGATCGAACGGACAAGGAGTGGTTTGACGGGGAGCCAAACATCAGTAGTCTGATGCCCCATCTTCAAAACTTGTCGAGTCGATCAATCAGCTGGCACCAAAGTACCAACCAAGCCAATGTGCCAACACTCCAACACCCTTCTGCACTTCCTCCGCCACGTCTCCTTCCCGCCGGACGCGCACCTCCTGCCGTCCGCGCTCAAGTCATGCCCCGCGCAGCCCCTCGCCCGCGCGCTCCACGCGGCCGCCGCGGTCTCCGGCCTTGCGGAGGATCCCTTCGTCGCCTCCTCGCTCCTCCACACCTACCTCCGCCTCGGAGCCACCAGCGACGCCCGCGGCGTGTTCGAAAGAATGACGGACAAGAGTGTCGTCGGCTGGAGCGCACTCATCGCCGGTTACTCTGCACGAGGCGATGCCAAGGCCGCGTGGGGCCTTCTGGAGCGGATGCGGAGCGCCGGCGTGGAGCCGAATGTGATCACCTGGAATGGACTGGTTTCCGGGCTGAACCGGAGCGGCAGCGCCCTCGACGCTGTCAAGGCACTTGTGAGGATGCACGGGGAAGGGTTCTTGCCGGACGCCACCGGTGTCTCGTGTGCACTCTCTGCGGTCGGGGATGTGAAAGAGGTCTCGGTTGGCGAGCAGCTGCATGGATATGTGGTGAAGGCAGGGTGCAGGCTAGATCAACATGTGGTCACTGCGCTCATCGACATGTACGGCAAGTGTGGGCGTGCTGATGAGATTTCTCACGTGTTCCATGAGTCCAGCCACATGGATGTTGCTACCTGCAACGCTCTCGTCGCTGGGCTCTCTCGGAACGCCCAGGTCTCTCAGGCATTGTTGCTGTTCAGCGAGTTTGTTAGCCGAGGAGTCGAGTTGAATGTTGTGTCCTGGACCTCGATTGTTGCCTGCTGTGTGCAGAATGGGAAAGATTTGGAAGCGGTGGATCTTTTCAGGAAGATGCAGTCAAAAGGGATCGAGCCAAATTCAGTCACGATACCCTGCGTATTGCCAGCATTTGCCAATGTTGCTGCTCTTATGCATGGCCGGTCAGCACACTGTTTTTCTCTTAGGAAGGGATTTCTTCATGACGTTTACGTTGGCAGTGCGTTGGTGGACATGTATGCAAAGTGTGGCAAGGTCAGGGATGCGAGGACGATCTTCGATGCAATCCCGTCTAAAAATACGGTTTCGTGGAATGCGATGATTGGTGGCTATGCAATGCATGGGGAGGCCGCAAATGCTGTGCAGTTGTTCTGTTTGATGCAGAAGTGCAAACAGAAGCCCGACCTAGTCACATTCACCTGTGTCATTGGTGCCTGTGGCCAAGCTGGCCTGACAGAGGAGGGGCGTCGCTACTTCAGTGAAATGCAGCATAGTCATGGCATTTCCCCGAGGATGGAGCATTATGCATGTATGGTTACTCTGTTAGGACGGGCTGGCAAGCTTGATGAGGCATACGATCTCATAAATGAGATGCCATTTGAGCCAAATGGTTGTATTTGGGGGTCCTTGCTGGGCTCCTGCAGGGTTTATGGAAATGTGTTCCTGGCCGAAGTCGCAGCAGAAAAGCTATTTGAACTAGAGCCAGAAAATACCGGCAACTATGTCCTGCTTTCCAACATTTATGCGTCTAAAAAAATGTGGGACGGGGTAAGTAGAGTGAGGGATCAGATGAAGAATATGGGATTGAAGAAAGAAAAGGGTTGCAGTTGGATAGAGATCAAGAACAAGGTGCACATGTTGTTTGCTGGTGACAATTCACACCCCATGATGACTGCGATAATGGAGAAACTAAAGCAGCTTACCATTGAGATGAGCAGGCTGGGCTTTGCACCGAGCACAGATTTTGTCCTACATGATGTGGAAGAACAAGAAAAGGATGATATCCTTGCTGTGCACAGTGAAAAGCTGGCTGTTGCATTGGGCCTCATAAGCACGAGCCCAGGAACACCCCTCCGGGTGATAAAGAACCTCCGGATTTGTGGTGATTGCCACGAAGCAATGAAGTTCATATCATGTTTTGAGGGGAGGGAGATATCTGTTAGAGACACCAACAGGTTTCATCACTTCAAGGATGGGAAATGTTCTTGTGGGGATTACTGGTGATTTTGCCTGCCTTGACTTACTGTCTGTTCAACAACTTGGTGTAGAAGGTGAATGAGCATGCATGTCCCCCTACCTTACGGTGGATATTGTTTTCACGAGGTAATGTAAAATTATTATATGAAAAGTAAGAAACAGAATCCAACATGCGGACCTGTGCATTATATGCAGAGCCTAAGAAAAGTTCACTCCTATGCTATGTTGGTAGAACCAGGGGTCCTACCGGATCTGCTCCGGAGGTTGTAGGGGAAGGATGGAGTGGGACGGGGCGATGATCGGGTGCACCGGCGGCTGGGCGCCGTCGCGTCGGAGGGAGATGGCGGCGGCGGCTAGGGTTAGAGGCGGCTAGGTTTCCGGCTCCTCTGGGAGCCGGGCAATAGGGATAATAATATTCTTATTGCTTAATTCCAAAAAGAGTCTTACAACCTATATTTATAACCTAGATAACTTGCATAAGAATTAACCTAAGATAACTTGCATAAGAATTAACTTAAGATAACTTGTGGGCTAAGATTGCCCGGTGGGCCTAGCTAAACCGGCCATAACACTTCTCCCCGCCTGCACAAACAGCTCGTCCTCGAGCTGTAAGGTGGGGAAGTGCTTGCGGAACTCCTCGAGGCGATCAACCAGCGTCAAACACCTTCTCGACAGCTGGGCCGTCCAGGTCGGCGGCGTCGGCGTCCTCCGGAATGTAGTCTGCAACCTCCAGGTAGAAGAGTCGCGGGCAGGCATGGCCGGGCGTGTACGGCTCGTCGCAGTTGAAGCACAACCCTTGATGGCGACGCTCGAGTAACTCGGCTGAGGTGAGCCGGCGGAACGGGCGCGCTGCGGTCGTGGTGAGGGGTGCCGCAGAAGCCTGCGCAGGCCGACCTTGCGCGGAATCCGGCCCGGGTAGCGACCCAGCGGTCCGGGACGGTGATTCCTGCTGGATGGCCACCGCGCGGTGCTCGAACGCGCGGGCGTAGTACATGGCCGACTGGAGATCCTGGGGTCCCTGAAGCTCCACGTCCACGCGGATGTGATCCGGAAGTCCGCCGACAAAGAGGTCGGCCCGCTGTTGCGCCGTCATGCCCGACGCATGGCATGCCAGGGCCTTGAAACGGTCGGCGAAGTCCTGCACCGTGGAGGTGAAGGGAAGGCGGCCGAGCTCCGCCAGGCGGCTCCCGCGAACCGGAGGCCCAAAGCGAAGGAGGCAGAGCTCGCAGAAGCGCTCCCAAGGGGGCATGCTGCCCTCGTCCTGCTCGAGGGCGTAGTACCAGGTCTGGGCTGCACCGCGGAGGTGGTAGGATGCCAGCCAAGTGCGCTCCGACGCGAGCGTGCGCTGCCCACGGAAAAACTGCGCACACTGGTTGAGCCAGTTAAGCGGGTCCTCCATGCCGTCATAAGTGGCGAAATCGATCTTGGCGAACCGTGGCGGCGTCTGGGTCGGCGCGCCATGGCCGACCGGCTCGGCGGTGCGGAGCAGTGATGATGACGGTGCCCGGTCAACGGTGGGAAGGCCGTCATAGGCCCTCGCGGAGCCGAACGAGGCCCCAGACTGCAGCGTGGGTACCGGTGGGTCCCCGGCCTTTGTGTAAACTGGCGGTGGCGACGTCCCGGTTAGCCAGGCCGGGATCGGGGACGGTGACGGCGGAAACCGGACCTGCTGGATCGGAAGTCCTCCTGGTGTGGACTGGCCCAGTCTGGAGCTGGGCGGCGGCGGTGGGAGCCGGACCGGCGCGGTTGGCGCGGCTGGGGCCGGCGCGGGCCACTGCGGCGGTGGGTCGGGCGCGGGAGGCGCGGGTGGCGCCGCGAGAACCGGCGCGGGCCACTGCGGCCAGGATGGCGTTGGGGTGGGCGGCGGCTGGAGCGACGGATGGGCCCCGGCGATCGCCGCGGGTACCGAGTACCAGGGCAGGTGCAGCAGTGGCGGGGCCCGCCGGTGTAGCCCGCCTGGAACGGCAGCAGGAGCGTCCCGCTCGGGCCCGACGCGTTCTGGATCGGCCAGTGCGTCGCCGGGTGGCTGTAGGCGGGGGGCGTAGCCGGCGGGGTGGTGTGCGGGCCGGCCAAGTACAGGGAGATGCCCTGGACGGCCGTCACGAGGTCCCGCAGGGTGCTGGTCATCTCCTCCGGCGTGAAGACGGAGGTTGTCGGCGGCGCGGAAGTGACGGGGGCCGGCGACGCGGAGGTGATCGGGGCCGGCGGCGTTGGGGACCTGGCAGTGGTCATCAGGGCGGTGGTGATGATGGGCAGCGGCAGCGTGGGTGTTGATGACGACATGATCGAACCCGAGTCTCTGGATACCAAATTGGTAGAACCAGGGGTCCTACCGGATCTGCTCCGGAGGCTGTAGGGGAAGGATGGAGTGGGACGGGGCGATGATCGGGCGCGCCGGCGGCTGGGCGCTGTCGCGTCGGAGGGAGATGGCGGCGGCGGCTAGGGTTAGAGGCGGCTAGGGTTCCGGCTCCTCTGGGAGCCGGGCAATAGGGATAATAATATTCTTATTGCTTAATTCCAAAAAGAGTCTTACAGCCTATATTTATAACCTAGATAACTTGCATAAGAATTAACCTAAGATAACTTGGATAAGAATTAACCTAAGATAACTTGTGGGCTAAGATTGCCCGCTGGGCCTAGCTAAACCGGCCATAACATATGTGATGTCTCCAGTTGCAATTTCAGTTTTTCTTAATACCATGTTGCTACAATTTTCGTCAGTCTCGGTTTTATTAGCTAATCATTCTGATCTAAAACACACCATTATCTGGTGTTTTCCAAAGGAGAACTTTATTTCAACTCTACACACAGTCCTGTCTACACGCCACCATGGGCAGTTTCACCTTGAGTTAGTTGTTTTATCTAGAGACTGATTGGTATCCAAACAAGGTCTAATTTCCTAGTCAAGTTCTTAGTTATATATGGAATTTGTTTTAGTATAACCCTATGAATTTTGTAGTCGTTCAACCTGCAGATTTCAGAAATACATTGGTGGAATACTTCCATTGGAGAGACTCAGTTGGAACTTGGAGTTGATATTAATTTTGTAAATGGTTGAAATGATTAAATCCATGGAAGTGAGACACATCAGCTTTCGGAGGATGCATCAAATAGAAAAAAGGTATCGTTTACATGCTTCTGTTTACACGTGACACTTGCTGAAGGAACTTAACATACCTTGTTTTAAGTTAATAGCATCATCAGTTCTCTGTTTTCATATTTTTAATATGACATGCTATTCACCAAATGAATGCTTGTGCCTAGATTCTTCTAGTCGTTTGCACACACCCAGTTAGTGCCACGATGGGCATGCCATACTCTTGTGCAGACATGACCAAAAAACCTTGCAGTAAGATACCATCTGTTTTGGATTCTTTATTATCTCCGAGGGATTTTTAGACACTGACAACTTCTTTAGCATATCTTATCCTTCATTTCTTCATTCAGCTTTTATGGTTTGTATCTCTCTCAACATTTTTTAACTAGCTCATGCTTGCCAGATTCTATTGATATTCTCATTTTTTAGCTTCTATCTATCACATATTTTTTCAGAAATTGTGGCGGGGGCTTTCATGATTTTGATGGATCATTCTACTATAGTAGGGTTCTTAAGTGGGATAAGATAATCAAATTCACTACTGTTGACACGTAGATATATACTTTAAGGATTATACTGATCAAACAGCTTGTTTGTTTCTTCACCGATGCCATCAATCCAAGCAGGAAATTTAAGCTTGACTTTGGAGAAGCATTCAATATTATCGAGCACGACACGATCATCAGAGTCATGGAGCATATGGGCTTTGATGCGAGGTGGATTGGATGGATTAAATCCGTCCTCTCCACTGGTACCTCCTCTGTCCTACTTAATGGTGCCCCGGGGAGGAGGAAAATTTTCAAGCTATCATCAATAAGGCTTGTGCTTGTCACCATAACCTGCTTCAACTCCCCCTTCCAGGTACTAACAGCATCTTCCCTGTTTGGCAATACACAGATGATATGCTTTTAAGCATGCAAACATGTTCCCACTAACTGCTGTCTTAAAAGCCTCCTTGAATCCCTTGGACAGTCCACTGGTCTTTGAGTTAATTTCCAGAAAACTTGCCTTCTTCCCATCCATGTTTTGGAGGAAAAATGCAGCAGTTAGCTGGCCTCTATGGTTGCCGCATTGCCAATTTCCCCTTCACCTATCTCGGGCTTCCTCTTGGTCTGAGCAAACCTGGAATCAGGGACTTTGATCTGATTCATAGGATGCAGCAGCTCTTAACTTCTTGCCCCTCCTTGTCTTTTGGTGGGAGAATCACAGTGGTAGGAACTAGGGCCCTACCGGATCTAGGGCGTAGGTTGTACGGGAAGGAGGGGGAAGGGCGAGGGCTGGTGCGCGGCGGCCGGCGGCGTGGCGCCGTCCTTGCGACGGGAGCAGCGGCGGCGAAAGCAGGAGGCGGCTAGGGTTTAGGTCTCCCGGCTGCCTAAGGGAAGCCGAGCAAATATTGATTGCTTCTTGCTTGATGAGATTGATACTTCTCTCCTTATATAGAGAGGTTTACTTGACTCCTAAGCAAACGATCCTAATACGATAAAATAATTGGCTAAGCCCCTAATTAAGATACTTGGGCCATAACCCACTGGGCTAAGCCCCTATGCCGGTCATAACACTTCTCCCCGCCTGCACAAACAGCTCGTCCTCGAGCTGTAAGGTGGGGAAGCGCTTGCTGAACTCCTCGAGGTGATCAACCAGCGTCAAGCACCTTCGCGACAGCTGGGGCGGCAAGGTCGGTGGCGACGGCGTCCTCCGGAATGTAGTCTGCAACCTCCAAGTAGAAGAGTCGCGGGCAGGCGTGGCCGGGCGTGTAGGGCTCGTCGCAGTTGAAGCACAACCCTTGGCGGCGACGCTCTTGTAGCTCGGCCGAGGTGAGCCAGCGGAACGGGCACGCCGCGGTCGCGGCGAGGGGTGCCGCGGAAGCCTGAGCAGGACCGACCCTAAGCGGGATCTGGCCAGGGTAGCGACCCAGTGGCCCGGGACGGTGACTCCTACTGGACGGCCACCGCGCGGCGCTCGAACGCGCGGGCGTAGTACATGGCCGTCTGGATATCCTGGGGTCCCCGAAGCTCCACGTCCACGCGGATGTGATCCGGAAGTCCACCGACAAAGAGGTCGGCCCGCTGCTGCGCCGTCACGCCCGACGCGTGGCATGCCAGGGCCTGGAAACGGCCGGCGAAGTCCTGAACCGTGGAGGTGAAGGGAAGGCGGCTCCCGCGGATCGGGGGCCCAAAACGAAGGAGGCAAAGCTTGCGGAAGCGCTCCCAAGGGGGCATGCCGCCCTCGTCCTGCTCGAGGGCGTAGTACCAGGTCTGTGCCGCGTTGCGGAGGTGGTAAGAGGCGAGCCAGGTGCGCTCCGAGGCGAGGGTGCGCTGCCCGCGAAAGAACTGGCCGCACTGGTTGAGCCACTTGAGGGGGTCCTCCGTGCCGTCATAGGTGGCGAAGTCGATCTTGGCGAACCGCGGCGGTGTCTGGGTCGGAGCGCCGTGTCGAGCTGGCTCGAAGGTGCGGAGCAGCGAGGCGGGCGGCGCCTGGTCGGGGGACTCCGGGTAGGGACCCGCGGAGCCGGACGGCCCGCCGAACTGCGTAAACGGGGTCGGCTGCTCCGGAGCCGTAGTGTAGACCGGCGATGGCGACGGCCCCGCCGCCCACGCTGGTAGTGGCGACGGAGAGGGCGGAAACCGGACTTGATGGATCGGTAGTCCCGCCGGCGAGGGCGCCCCTGAGTTGGGCAGGGGTGGCGCCGATGGTTGCAGCGTCGGCGGCGGAGGGTGGGCGGTCGCGTCGGTGGCCGCGGGGGACGGCGGCTGCAGATACCACAGAGGGGCCGCGGCCGAAGTGGACCCGCCGGGGTGCCCCGCCTGGAACGGCAACAGCGGCAGCCCGGTGCAGGCCGACGCACCCTGGGTCGGCCATGGCAACGCCGGGGGCCCGGCCTGGAACGGCAGCAGCAGCTGCCCGCCGTATGCAGGCGCGCCCTGGGACGGCCACGGCAGCGCGGGGTGGCCGTAGGCAGCGATCGGCGCAGCCGACGGAGGTGCGTACTGCCCAGCCATATACTGGTGGTACTGGTTGAGGTGGAGCCCTTGGACGGCCGTCATGAGATCCCGCAGCGTGCTGGTCATCTGTTCCGGCATGAAGACGGCGGTCGCCGGCGGCGCGGACGTGATGGGTGCCGGCGGCGGTGAGGAGCCCGCGGTGGTGACCGGGCCCGATAGCATGGAGGCCCTGGCGGTGGTCATCGGGGAGGATGTCATCGGCGCAGTGGTCATCGGCGCGGAGGTGGAGACGGGCAGCGGCGGCGATGGTGTTGACGAAGACATGATCGGACCCAAGTCTCTGGATACCAAATTGGTAGGAGCTAGGGCCCTGCCGGATCTAGGGCGTAGGTTGTACGGGAAGGAGGGGGAAGGGCGAGGGCTGGTGTGTGGCGGCCGGCGGCGTGGCGTCGTCCTTGCGACGGGAGCAGCGGCGGCGAAAGCAGGAGGCGGCTAGGGTTTAGGTCTCCCGGCTCCCTAAGGGAAGCCGAGCAAATATTGATTGCTTCTTGCTTGATTAGATTGATACATCTCCTCTCCTTATATAGAGAGGTTTACTTGACTCCTAAGCAAACGATCCTAATACGATAAGATAATTGGGCTAAGCCCCTAATTAAGATACTTGGGCCATAACCCACTGGGCTAAGCCCCTATGCCGGTCATAACACACAGTCACAAAAGCTGTCTTTAGCGCTCTTCCCTCTTTTTATATATGCTCCCTCAAGTTGCCTGAAGGGGTTATTGAAATTATAGATAAAGCCAGGCGCACCTGCCTCTGGGGGGAGTCTTGACGATATTCTGGATATGTTCCGCCTCCCTCTTTCT